>NC_079189.1:52296287-52333787 GCF_029499605.1 Hyla sarda
GGACATCTCTCACCCAGCTCAATAGATGTGCAGGAGCCCCAGGATCAGGCTGTGGCTGGGAAAATGACTGCATAGGCTTTGTGCAACACACTGACTGGCTGCAGAGGGAGGCTGAGCCCTGGGGCACCCCACAACCCTGACAGGCCAGGACACAAGGAAATGGTCTTGGGAACGTTTATGGAAGTGAATAAAGATTATATATATATATATATATATATATATATATATATATATATATATATATATATATATATACATATAGTAGAAAAATAATATAAATATGAAAAAATTATATATGTATGTGTGTATATATATATATATATATATATATGTATATATACATATATAATTTTTATTTATATTATTTTTCTACTATATTTATATAAATATATATTATTTTTTATGTAATATATATATATATTACATAAAAAATAATATATATATTTATATAAATATAGTAGAAAAATAACATAAATAAAAATTATATATATATATATATATATAAATGTCTTATTTTTATTTTTTATGTATTATTATTTTATTATTCAAATTATAAGATATATATATATATATATATAGTTTTGTTATTTTATTATTTTTCTACACCCAATAACACACACACACAGACACATGTACATAATGCATGCACTTCTGCTGCAGGCTTGGTAAAAAAATAAATAAATAAATAAATAAATAAAAAAACAGGAAACTTAGGGAGGAACTATAAATTATATTGGCTACAATGTGTTCACATCTATCTATTTATTTACCTGTCTCTGTACCCATTATTTATTTGCATAGTTATTTAGAAAATGTATTAATTCATCTACTCTCTATATATTATATAACTTTTCTCTATCAATCTATATATCTTTGTTTATATCCATCTACTATTTATTTATAGATTTATATCCTTAATCTCTTTAGCATATATATATATATATATATATATATATATATATATATTATTTATCTTGTATCTAATTATCTACCTCATATCTATCTATCCTTCCATCTTTCTATTTATCCATCTGTCTATCTATCTAATTTCGGTCTATTTATCTATCTCAAATCTATCTATCTCAAATCTATCTATCAACCTATCTATCTATAGATCTCATATCTATCTATCTATATTATATCTCTAGTGTTTCCCAACCAGGATGGCTCCAGCTGTTGCAAAACTACAAATCCCAGCATGTCCGGACAGCCATTGGCTGTCCGGGCATGCTGGGAGTTGTAGTTTTGCAGGAACTGGAGGCACCCTGCTTGGGAAACACTGATCTATCTATCAATTAATCTATCTATCTATTATCTCATATCTAATATATCTATTTAGCTATCCATAATGTCATATATAATGTAATCTATCTATCTATCATAACCATACCCAATACATCTATCTATCTATCTATCTATCTATCTATCATAACCATACCCAATACATCTATCTATCTATCTATCATAACCATACCCAATACATCTATCTATCTATCATAACCATACCCAATACATCTATCTATCTATCTATCATAACCATACCCAATACATCTATCTATCTATCTATCTATCATAACCATACCCAATACATCTATCTATCTATCTATCTATCTATCTATCATAACCATACCCAATACATCTATCTATCTATCTATCTATCTATCTATCTATCATAACCATACCCAATACATCTATCTATCTATCTATCTATCTATCTATCTATCATAACCATACCCAATACATCTATCTATCTATCTATCATAACCATACCCAATACATCTATCTATCTATCTATCTATCTATCTATCATAACCATACCCAATACATCTATCTATCTATCTATCATAACCATACCCAATACATCTATCTATCTATCTATCTATCTATCTATCATAACCATACCCAATACATCTATCTATCTATCTATCTATCTATCTATATCTATCTATCATAACCATACCCAATACATCTATCTATCTATCTATCTATCTATCTATCTATCTATCTATCATAACCATACCCAATACATTTATCTATCTATCATAACCATACCCAATACATTTATCTATCTATCATAACCATACCCAATACATCTATCTATCTATCTATCTATCTATCTATCTATCTATCTATATCTATCTATCTATCATAACCATACCCAATACATCTATCTATCTATCTATATCTATCTATCATAACCATACCCAATACATCTATCTATCTATCTATCTATCTATCTATCTATCTATCTATCTATCTATCATAACCGTACCCAATACATCTATCTATCTATCTATCTATCATAACCATACCCAATACATCTATCTAATCTATCCATCATTTCCTTATTCCCTGTAACTCTTTGTAGTCTAAAGCCTTTGTGAGGGGGTGAGGACCTAGGAAGCAGGGCAGAGGAGGGCGGGCAGGGTGCCTGTGGCAATAGCTCCAATTTGAGAGGCCACTTAAGAGGCCACCTCCGCCCTTAAAGGGCTTTGCTGACAACTACTGTGTTGCCTTTAACTATTGCCAACCCCATCACAACCCCAGTCTATCCTACAGTGCATGGTGATGATGTTGCTTAGGATATTTATGGATCAGCTTTTTAAAAAAAAAATGTTTTCTTTGTTATTGTTTACTATGCAATTATAAATCCTTATAGAATTATGATGCCCATGAGCACTACAGAAGGTAACATCCATAAAACAGTGCTTAGGGCAGTGTATCCCAACCAGGGAGCCTCCAGCTGTTGGATAACTACAACTCCCAGCATGCCCGGACAGCCGAAGGCTGTCCGGGCATGCTGGGAGTTGTAGTTTTGCAACAGCTGGAGGCACCCTGGTTGGAAATCAAAGCCATTCTTCTCTACCCCCATTCACCTGCTGCAGCCTGTTCTGTGTGTATTTGCTGTCCTCCTTACTTTCTATTTCTCACTCCCACTGTCTTTTCTCTTCCTCTCTCTTTTTCTGAGTCCTTTAACCTCACCCCCTTGAGCTTCACTCCACCCCTCCCCTTCCCTCTCCAGCCCTTTATCTCCCCTCCCTCTCTCCTCTCCTGGGAATCCCAGCATTTGCCTCTCTCTCTCCCTCTCTCTCTCTCTCTTCCTCTCTCCCTCTCTCTCTCTCTCTCTCTCTCCTGCAGTTTGATTTGCTTCCCTAATTGACCTAAATAAAGCTCCTGACTGACAAGGCACTTGTAGGGCCCCCGGGCACACACTACTAAGCACAGAGAAGTCAACTCATCGGGAGTAATTCTCCTTATTTTCCTTCAATAATCCAATTTGTTCATCACGCTCATCCAATTGGAGAATTCTGCAGAAAAGCGTTTAAGTTGCAGGGGATTTGGTTCAGCCTTTCCTTGTGTGTGTGTGAGCTGGGAGACTAGCAAGAAGGCTTCTTCTCCTCTTCTTCCCCCTCTTCTTCTTCCTCTTCTTGCATGCAGCAATGTGAAATGCTGGCTCCCGCAGCAGGCTGCCCCAAGCATCTCCTCCTATAGACCTAGACACCCTGGTGCGCCCAGCATTACGCCTCACCATTGCGCATTGCTACCATCTCAGCTTTTGCCACCATCACTGGAGAGACCTCTGCCAAGATGCCTGATGACTCTACGGAGAACCAGAGCTCAACCCCAGCCAGGGTGTCCTCCTTCTTCATCGAGAACCTTCTGGGCACCGAGGCTAAAGGAGACAAGAAGAAGAAGGCAGCTAGCCTAGAGGATGAGCCAAGCATGCGGCCAGTAGGCAGCCATTTCACCACCGTGTGCTGCCAACTCTCCCCATACAACTACAGCACCCAGGGCAGCTACCCTCTGAGAGAGAACACCATGGAGTGGTACAGGAAGGCACAGGCCACCTACATAGGATGCACCAGTCCGGAAAGTAAGTGTCAGCACTTCAGAGCCTGTTGTGTTCTTCCTATTATTTATTAGCAGGAGAGATCCATAGACCATGAATTTTTCATGTTTCCTGACTTCCTCCTAGGAGGAAATAATGAACTTCAAGGAAGCCATGATGGCCATAAATATTGTGTGTGTGATGTGATGGAACAGCAATCCCATAATAATCCCATCATGACCCTAATAGGAAGAGATATGTATATGTTCAGGTAGTGGTGATGGTGGAAGTGATGGGAATGCTAATAATAGTGGTATTATAAGAATGCAGGCAATGTTTATATCTTAGCATTGACAAGATTATTAAAATGTTCTCAATGCATACAATGATCCTGTAGTAATTGTTACGGTAGAACAATACATGCAGTGATCCATAGTAATAGTAGTATTATAATAATGCAGACAATACTCATGTAGTAATTGTAGGAGTATAACAATGCATGCATTCATCTATAGTAATAATAGTATTATAATAATGCAGGCAATAGTAATGTAGTAATTGTAGTAGTATAACAATGCATGAACTGATCCATAATAATAATAGTATTATAATAATGCAGACAATACTCATGTAGTAATTGTAGTAGTATAACAATGCATGAACTCATCCATAATAATAATAATAGTATTCTAATAATGCAGACAATACTCATGTAGTAATTGTAGTAGTATAACAATACATGCCTTGATCCCTAGTAATAATAGTATTATAATAATGCATACAATACTCATGTAGTAATTGTAGGAGTATAACATTGCATGCATTGATCCATAATAATAATAATAGTATTCTAATAATGCAGACAATACTCATGTTGTAATTGTAGTAGTATAACAATGCATGAACTGATCCATAATAATAATAATAATAATAATAATAGTATTATAATAATGCAGACAATACTCATGTAGTAATTGTAGGAGTATAACATTGCATGCATTGATCCATAATAATAATAGTATTCTAATAATGCAGACAATACTCATGTAGTAATTGTAGTAGTATAACAATGCATGCATTGATCCATAATAATAATAATAATAACAATAGTATTATAATAATGCAGACAATACTCATGTAGTAATTGTAGTAGTATAACAATGCATGCATTGATTCATAATAATAATAATAATAATAATAGGATTATAATAATGCAGACAATACTCATGTAGTAATTGTAGTAGTATAACAATGCATGCATTGATTCATAATAATAATAATAATAGGATTATAATACTCATGTAGTAATTGTAGTAGTATAACAATACATGCATTGATCCATAATAATAATAGTATTATAATAATGTATACAATACTCATGTAGTAATTGTAGTAGTATAACATTGCATGCATTGATCCATAATAATAATAGTATTATAATAATGCAGACAATACTCATGTAGTAAGTGTAGTTGTATAACAATGCATACAATGATCCATAATAATAATAATAATAATAATAATAGGATTATAATACTCATGTAGTAATTGTAGTAGTATAACAATGCATGCATTGATCCATAATAATAATAATAATAATAATAGTAATAATAATAGGATTCTAATACTCATGTAGTAAGTGTAGTAGTATAACAATGCATGCACTGATCCCTAGTAATAGTAGTATTATAATAATGCAGGCAATGTTTACATAGTAGCAGTAATAACACTACTACTAAGTTTCACAAAGTATGAAATGCTCATGCAGTAATTGTAGTAGTATAACGAAGCTTCTATTGATCCATAATAATAGTGGTATGAAAATACTGCAGACAATGTTCACATAGTAGCAGTAATAATACTGCCAGAAAGTTTCCTAAAGTATGAAAGGATCCTGAAGAAAAAAAAACAAAAACAAAACAGCAGTATAATGATGATGATGATGATAATAATAATAATAATACTTACAATGTAGCAGTAATATTACTACCACTGAAAATCTCATTCCATACAAAGATCCTGTAGTAGTAACAATAGTAACAGTGATCATGTAAAGCATAATAATGCAGACAGTGTTCACAGGGAAGCAGTTACAATTGTGCATACAATAATCTTATAGTATTATAAATAATAATAAAAGACGTAGTGGTGAAAATATTTAAAATAATAAGGCATACAATATTCACAGGATAATAATAATTATTATTTATGGAATCTTAAAGCCTACAAGGGTCCTGTAGTAATAGTAGTGGTATGGTGGACAATGCTCACATAGTGGCAGTAGAAAAACACACAGTGTTCGCAGTAGAAAAAGTCAAATAAAAAACAATATGTATATAATGTTCAAATAGTAGCAGTAAGAGTAATAATAATATTAATAACTATAATGCACATAAAGCATATAGATATACATATAGGAGTTTATGTAGGAGCAGAAGTGATAATAATGCATAGAAGTAGTATAGTAATAGTAATATAAAAACAGTTATCAGATATTTCTGGTATAGCAGAATGATGATCATGTTAATAATAAAATATGCATAATAATGATGATAAAGTATGCTACTGCTATTACTAATAAAAAAAAAATCACATCAAGGGCAGAGAGTGAGGTGACTGAGTAACATTGAGAGATGATTCTGTAGAAGGATTTATCTGGGTGGCCTCAGGGAAGCTGCCATATTAGCTCCTCTGATACAGCTCCTGCTATTAGGACTGCTGTTATAAAGTAGGTGTCTCAGAAGGAACATTACCATGTTAGGGATAATGATGATGATGGTGATAATGATGGTGTTTAGGATTACCCTACAATCTGTGGTGTGTAGTAATAAATAGTAACAGTGTTATAATAGACAGTTCTGGGACCTGTCTATTCAGCACACACATATAGCAGGACTTCAGAGGGAATGAAAAGTCCTAAAGAGTCGTAGTCGGATAGACATGCTGCAGTCGCTGGTCCTTGAGGCCTGGGAATGCAGAACATTACTGGACTTGGCATCAGGCGACAAATGTGTGAACAGAACAATATTTACTGGGCAGTAAAAGAATTTATGGGAAATATGTGTTCTGTTCCTATTGGTAATGATTTGTTCAACATTTGTTTTTAAACCTCAACATTTATTATTTATCTTATAAAATGTATATTATATTTAGCCTAATATATTTAGATTGTATATAGCCTAATATATTTAGATTGTATATAGCCTAATATATTTAGATTGTATATAGCCTAATATATTTAGATTGTATATAGCCTAATATATTTAGATTGTATATAGCCTAATATATTTAGATTATATATAGCCTAATATATTTAGATTGTATATAGCCTAATATATTTAGATTGTATATAGCCTAATATATTTAGATTATATATAGCCTAATATATTTAGATTGTATATAGCCTAATATATTTAGATTGTATATAGCCTAATATATTTAGATTGTATATAGCCTAATATATTTAGATTGTATATAGCCTAATATATTTAGATTGTATATAGCCTAATATATTTAGATTGTATATAGCGTAATATATTTAGATTATATATAGCCTAATATATTCAGATTATATACAGCCTAATATATTTAGATTGTATATAGCCTAATATATTTAGATTGTATATAGCCTAAAATATTTTTGATTGATGCTGAAAAACTTTACACTTATTTTGTTTTTTTAATGCTCCACCCCTTGATGCAATAACAAGTTTTTTCTTTCTCCCTATTTCTCTCTATCTCTCTAACTCAGTGGTCCCCCAAACTGTGGCCCTCCAGATGTTGCAAAACTACAACTCCCAGCATGTCTGGACAGCCAACGACTGTCCAGGTATGCTGGGGATTGTAGTTTTGCAACATCTGGAGGGCCACAGTTTGGGGACCACTGCTCTAACTTTATCTTATATCTATCTATCTACAGTATCTACGTATCTATCTATCTATCTATCTATTTATCCATCTATCTCATATCTATTTATTTATTTATCTAATCATCTCTATAACATCTATCTATCTCCTATCTATCTATCTATCTCATATCTATCTATCTTATAGCTATCTATCTATCTCTCCTATCTATCTATTTATCTATCTATCTATCTCCTATCTATATCTATCTATTTATCTATCTATCTAGCTATCTTATATCTATCATCTATCTCATATCTATCTATTTCATATCTATCTATGTATCTCTCCTATCTATCTATCTATCTATCTATCTATCTATCTCATATCTATCTATCTATTTATCTATCTAGCTATCTTATATCTATCATCTATCTAATATCTATCTATTTCATATCTATCTATCTATCTATATATCTATCTATTTAATCTCCCCACCAGTCACACAAGTACCAGAATATATTTCTCCCTTTCTATTCCCAGGACTTGTTGCTAAATGGTATTTAGCATCTGACCACTCCCTATACTTGTTGGATTCTGTTTATAGTCTCTATTCATTACATGTGTGTTTTATGAATTTACTATACAGCAATCTGCAATAAATCCTAATTCTAGACTCCATCTAATCTCCTCTCTCCCCTCCAGCCAGTGACAGAGATTCTCCAGAGATCTCAGAGGGTTCAGAGAGACATTGCAGGACCTACAGAAAACAGCACAGTGATGGCTCAGAAGACAAGAAAGAGGAAGACTTCCAGTGTAAAGAAGAGGAGAAACTGGAGCAGGACTTAGACCAGAAATCCTCCAGAAAGAAGAAAACCCGCACCGTCTTCAGCAGGAGTCAGGTCTTCCAGCTGGAGTCCACCTTTGATGTGAAGAGGTATCTGAGCAGCTCAGAGAGAGCAGGTCTGGCAGCCTCCCTGCACCTCACAGAGACCCAGGTCAAAATCTGGTTCCAGAACCGCAGGAATAAATGGAAAAGACAACTTGCTGCAGACCTGGAGGCTGCCAACATGTCCCACACAACCCAAAGGATAGTAAGGGTCCCTATATTGTACCATGAGAACTCTCCTGCCAGCTCCTTGGGCTTCAGCCTACCACACATCTCTCCCCCATTGGTGGGCTTCTCCAGTGCTGTCAACTACCCCCTTGCCACTTTCCCCAACTCAGTGCCCTATATAAGATCTCAGATGACTGGACTGGTCTGACTGACATCTACTAAAGACTAATGGACTTTTTAACTCTATTTTGTATTAATTACCTGAATATCTGCAACTTACATATTACTTGATACTTTTTATTTTAGTTATTTAATTAAAAATAAGAAATTAAGGGTGGAGAAAATGTTTTTTTTTAATGTTACAATTAAGGCGTTTAAAGGTGATGTTTTATCATCATTGAGAAATTGTTGGTGTTTAATTTTTACTGTAGCTGAAGAATTAGTAGTGAACTTATATATTACAATTATAATGTAGGTAATTAGAAATAAATGGTGATTTTTATTTCACCTATTATGTAATGAACTAAATGTATACTGCTTGAATATAATATTTATATTCTAAAACATTCATTACCCCAAAAATAAAAACAAATATTTATTTTCTCTCTAAAATACATCTAATGTCCATACATAGCAAAGAATAATAATAATATATCTATATACATTAAAAAAAAAAAAAAAATATATATATATATATATATTTTTTTTTTTTTTTTTTTTTTTTTGCAGTCTGTTTCAACATTCAAGTTGACTTCATATTTTGGAATCTGCTTTTTTTTTTTTTTTTTTTTAACTATCTGTGTATCTGTGAAGAGCCTCAAGCTTTCCCTAAATAAATCTTAACTTCTTTTCCAATATATATGAATATATATATATATATATATATATATATATATATATATATACACACACACATAAGCACGATGCAATCACAAGCTTTAAATTATTATTCTAAATTAATTTATATTCCACACAATAAATAACAAAAGACTATAAAGAGAATTAGTAAAAAGGAAATATAATAATAAGGGCCCAGTCCAACTATTTTTTTATATTTATTATTATATTAGTAAAGTAGTTATTGAAACTTTCCCAAAACTTTAATTAAAAGTCGCAATCATTGCCTCTAACCTTGATGTAAAATGCTTTTCATACTATTTATCATTCAGACAACAAAGTTTTCCCCAGATATAAAGTTACATTTTTTAATACCATTTTTTAAAACAAATTTATACAATAACCAACTAAAGTGTATTGATTTATTTTTAAATATTGATATACCTTTATATTGATATACCATAAAAGTAAATATACACATTAAACAAAAATAAAATAAAGAAATAATAAAATAAAATTATGTATTCTATATTTTTTAATTACTTTTTGTGACAAGCAAAAAAAAAGAGCATATCAAAAAAGTTTAGAAAAAGCGAAAGTTAAAAAAGCATTAAAAAAAATTTAAAATAATACAATGTAGTAATAATAGTAGTAAAAATAATTTCAATATTATTAGTTGTCACCCACTGCACATAAGGGCTCATTCACACTTCTGTATGGGAATGTGGAACAACAAAAATGTGCAATGTGGATATTTTTTTTTCTTTCTTTTACAATTCATTCCATTATTATGTTTATTATTGTAACCTTAATTAGACTTTTGTCCAATATTTTATATATATATATATATATATATATATATATATATATATATATATATTTATAGTTTTGTCAGGAAGGAACAAATGCACACTGCACACATGTAATCTGTGCAAAATTGAATAATGCATTTTTACATTTAACCCATTGAGTTAAAATGGAAAAAAAAAAGAAAGAAAAAAAGATAGCACTTGTAAGAAAATTGGAATGAACATAAATCCACAATACAGAAGTGTGCAAGAGACCTTCAGAGAAACAGGATAGCTCACATACTGAATGTTGTAACCTGCCACACTCTGACCTGTCTGGCCTCAGAGGTTAACAAGGGCTAATATAATTCATTTTCACACCAAAGGGGTGAACATAGACAGATTTATGAGCTCTGGAGGACAGACAGAGGCAGCTTCAGCTTATTCCTTGCTTTGCCTGTCATTCTGTCATATTTCCTTATATTTTGTTAGTTTTTTTGTTACTTGTTACAGTTTATAGTTAGTTCCAGTTACTTGTTTTCTGCTCCATTTTCAGCTAAAGTTTTGATATGCAGTTCTGGAATGTGACATGAACATTCCAGGATAGGATATTGTAGCTATAAGGAAATGATGGCGGCTCTGGTGCTGTTTCTGGTCAGATGGTAACAATGTATTTCTATACAGAAGACTTGTGAACTCCAGTGTCCTGTGGTGGAGGAGTTGTTACATGTTAGGTGGATTAATACTGTAGGGTTGTGTAAGGTCACAAAACTCAGAAACTGTACTGTGACCAAGAGATTTATCAGGGATTACACAACCTGGAGACGGTAATTTCAAGCAGCGGCCGCATTCTCTGCTTCGATGGGAAATCCAGAGTAACAATCGGAGGAGGGGAGGGCTGGCGGGCTCAATGCTGGAGCTCAGTTCCTTATTGATCTTAGTGTTCTTTAAAAGGCACTAAGGGGGTCTACTAAGATGTGACTATGTCCCCCCTGAGGTTGATATTATTTGTGTCATACCCCCCCCCCCCCCCCGACCCACCTCAACTAAACCTCCCAAGCTAGATAAACCCTACTCTGTACTGATGAGGGGCAAACACCCAAAACAGGCCGTCTGCAGATTGGGTTAAGTCTTTTCCTTAGGAGCGAAGTCTAGCTTTGAAACATTTCCCAATCAGTTAGCAAGACTCCATAGTGAATGATATACTGACACCAGGGGAGGGTCACCTGACCAGGTGGCATAATAATGAGTTGCTTTGTCTTTGTCGATCATATGCAAAGAGAAAGATCAGGGAATATATATATATATATATATATATATATATATATATATATATATATATATTGGATATGTTGTAATAATTCACCATTCATTGGTCCTAGTAGTGTAATGATGACATGACTCTGAAAAATTGTGACTAACCATAATGCAGGATGGACGTACAGAAGGAAAGGGGATTGTATAAAAATTGATGGTATTGATTTCGTTTGTGCATAAACTGAAATATTATATAAGCTTCAGAGGTTCCATAGGGCCAAGCTGCTTAAAGAGTTTATCCAGGAATAGAAAAACAAAGCTACTATCTTTCAAAAACAGCTCCCCGTCTGTCTCCAGGTTGGGTGTGGTTCTACAGCTCAGTTCCATTGAAGTGAATGGAGCCAATTTGTAAAACCACACCTAACCTGGACAGACGTGGAGCTGTTTTTAAAAGAAATTAGCTGTGTATTCCTATTCCAGGATAACCCCTTTTACTCTTGCACTAACTTGCATTATCAATGCTAGCTGTTAATGTTCGCCCTTACGACACACCCAGCTATGTGACTTTACCCTTTCTCTGAATCATCATGACTTCTCTTTATGTGATGTCATAAATGTCCTTCTGCTCTAGGTCCACAGGGGCTTTCCCGGAAACAAAAACATGGTGTCAGTTTGCTTTTCCAAAAATAGCACTATGCCAGTTCACAGGTTCTGTCTGGTATTGCAGCTCAGCCTCATCCACTCCAGTATAACCTGTTTAAGCCCTTTTCTGTAGAGACTTTCTGTAGAGAAATGTTTCAATGTTTCAACACCTGTTCCTCCTAACTTCTGCCTTGGTTGAACCATGTGCGCATGTCATATCAGTTGGGAGAGGGGAGTAAGCTACTGCCAGACACTTTTCTTTAAGGAAAATAAAAGGGTTGGGTGTGGAGATTTAACATGCATGATCCTTCTTTTTTCCTACATTATCTGTTAGCGGAGAATCAGGTGTTCCCATACATATAAGATAATCGTCTGGTCCTGTTCATATCAACAGATTCAGATAACATTACTCTAATCAGTGGAGGCCGCACATCTCCCTGTGTATGCAGTAGGTGTGTGGCCAATAGTGTTGAGTGAACGTGACTGCTCAGCCATTGATTGCTTTAGTCTGCATCAATTAGCTGCCTTTTCAAAGTGCTCCTGGTGCCTGGAAAAGATGGATGACGTCCAAGGAGACCAAAAATGGTCATCCCGGACTTTTCCAGGTAACCAGAGCACTTTGAAAACTGAACTAATTTATGCAGACTAAAGCCATCAATGAAAGAACCATTAGCTTTGGGTTTAGAAGATCTAGCGATTTTTGGTGAAGTCACAATCATTGATCCGTATAAGAGTTCCATTGGGTACACTTCCCAACACTATAGAAGTCACACTTGATGTTAAAAAAAAGCTTGTTAGTTGCAACATGTGGTTCAAAATCTTTTACTTACCTTTGCCTAAGATGGCACCTCTACAGTCACGGTCTAACACTCGCCTCAGATTTTTGCAGGTCATTATGCCCTTGAGTCTTGGAGAAGAAAAAGTTTAGTCTCAAGGGGCGACACACCTTATTTATCATGAGAACTGTGAACTTATGGAACAGTCTACCTCAGGAACTGGTCACAGCAGGAAAAATTAACAGCTTTAAAACAGGATTAGATACATTCCTGGAACAAAGTAACATTAATGTTTATGAAGAAATATAAAATCCCATCCCTTCCCCAATATCGCACCACACCCCTACCCTTCAATTCCCTGGTTGAACTTGATGGACGTATGTCTTTTTTCAACCGTACTAACTATGTATGAGTCTTGGAGATTTGTCAGCTACTTGTGAATTTAATCTGGTATAGATAAATCCATGCTCATTGTTATTATGAAAATTAGATAAAACTACTTGGATTGCACTTAAAGGGGTTGTCTTGGCAAATAGCCACATTATGTAGTTAAAACCTGGCAACATCTCACTGCCATTGGCCATTACATGTGGGCACGTTTTGCAGAAGTCCCAACTCAGTACATGCCCCAATGATACCACCCACCACTTTAAGCAGGGACAAAGCAATCAGGTAGTGTTGGCATGTACCCAGAAGTGGAGTGCCTAGAGTAAGGTAAAACCTTCAGCTTCCAAAATAACCTCTTTATCCCACTGAAATGGGTTCTCATAACTGGACCTATCGCTCTTTATTATAAAGATCTCTTACTGATAAAATGATCACATGATGTCCTGCAATGAGATTTTCCATCAGTAAGTGTTCAATTTCATTGCAGTGCCTCCAGAGGAGAAATAAAGCATTACAGTTAACACTAAAATGAATAGAGCGCCCATATAATGGAACAGATGTGCTGGGTCCTCAAGAGCAACCACATGCTCTTTGTAGTCATTCTCCATTCTGGCTATAGATGAAGGTACGGAACCGGTCCTTAATTCAGAATTCCACAATACGATGTTTGAACGCGAGTTTTCTAAACTAATAAGTTCTTTAATCTGTTATTGGTATCTAATGAAGTAATGGTATTTCACTTTAGGATATGTAGGGGTCCAACCGTTGTGACCCTCACCTACCCTGAAAATGAAGGGGAGGCATAGCTGATGTAAAGCTGCGCCCTTTTAGGCCCCCTTCACATACATCAGTTGTCCGGCAGTGTTTTCCTCCTTTTGCACCAGAGGGAAACTGATGCTAGAACTGATCCCAATCATTTGAATGGGACAGTTTACAATCTTCCAGCATCTCAATTTAGACACCGGATGGGTGAACACACCAGAAACATTAGACACCGGATGCTACACAACTGATGACAACTGATGCATGTTGTCATCAGCTGTATCATCAGTTGTGTGGAGATGTAGATTGAGTTCACCTATGCCGTAATCAAGAAATATGTGAACCCAACCTTACAGGGGTAATCCAGTGTGTGCAAAAAATTATATTGTGCTGGGGACATGGTGAAATGAAAAAAGAGCTATACATACCTACTCCCATTTCACTCTGGTCCCGATGCCGCTCCCATTCATCTCCTCCTGTTCTCATAATCTTGTTCCCGCTTCTGGTGCAAAACCTGTCAATCACTGTCTGTAGTGGGGACTCAAAGGAGCCGAACAGCAGATGGACACATTTTTCCCAAGGCATAGTTTTGGAATACTTTAGTACCACCTGTGGGATACATTAATTCCAATTGTGCCAAATGTAGTCTACTTGCAAGTGTTTTATTTATTTATTTTTATTATTATTATTATTATTATTTTTGCAGGACACAAAAGCATGCCCACAAAAAAAAGGGGGAAAGAAAAAAGGGAAAGAAAAAGAAAACAGTATATGCTCTAAATGTGCCAAAGGTAGCACCTTTATACTATGTTAAAAATACATTAAGATAAACAAATCTCTCAGGTGTATGCTGTTATATAAGTCGGTTTTCCGACATATACCACAAGCATACCCTAATTTTAGGAGAGCACCGAGCCTAACAAGACAATCAATGCTGCTACATATGTATATATTGGAACCTGCTGGGAGTTGCAGTTTTGCAACTGGAATTGGAAACACTGTTCTATATGTACAGTATGTGAATGTAAGTATGTGCTGTTTATCTGGGTTTCCATATATAGGACTGTATAAAAGTATATGGTACTTGTGGTGCATAAGTCCTGGTATGTGTGCATATAGAAGTATAGGTATACAGTGGTCCCACAACATATGATATTAATTGGTTCCAGGAGAACCATCATATGTTGAAACCATCATATGTCGAGTACATATGTCTATGTAAAAATGGTAATTGATTCTGGGGCCTCGGAACCATTGTATGTTGAATACATATCTCTATGGGAAACTGCTAATTGGTTCTGGGATGACCATTGTATGTGGAGTATATGGGGAGTGTTTAACAAACTAGGGTGCCTCCAGCTGTTGCACAACTACAACTCCCAGCTTGCATGTACAGTCATTGACTGTCTGGGCATGCTGGGAGTTATAGTTTTGCAACAGCGGGAGGCACACTGATAGGGAAACATTGATGAATGGGGTGTATAGTGTGTATATGTATTGCATGTGATGTGTAACATCGCATACAGTACTGTACAGTTCTTTAAATACCTACCAGGGGGGACAGAATGTCCTCCATTACGATCCTGCCGACTACAGCTCTATAGGAAAGAAAGGGGAGGGCAGCCAGCAGCTCATTGGATGCCTGAGGCAAGATGCTGCAGGCTATTGGCTATGGCTGCACTGGGGGGGGGAGGGGCTTACACGGAGCTCACAGTGGAAGCCTGTATGAGTTAGTAGGACAGCGTGTGAGTAACAGGAGGCAGAACAGGGCACACGGGACACAGGGGGCACATTATACAACTATCTGTCAGTTGCTGAAGTTGTCAGCGCTGTCAGATAGCTGTTTGTACGATGGCCCCGACACACAGCAGCATCATATGTCGATGCTGCCTTCAACATACGATGGGCTCTGAGAGGCCATCATATGTTGAAATGATCATATGTCGGGGCCATCATAAGTCGGGGGGTCACTGTATACATGTTACATAACATATCAGATTTAGGCCATTAGTACTTGCAACAAATACCAGTGTGTGTTAACTCAATCTGGATCTGTTTTTTTCTGGAATTCAAAATACTCAACCAAATTGACTTTAGATCGGTTTCCATAAAATGAAAAGCATACAGTGGGGAAAAAAAAAACTATTATGTGGATACACCCTAAAGCCAATTTCAGAGGACCAAAATAGGGCTTCATGTCCATATTGCACATGTCTGCAACACCCAGACCTCCTGCTGTTCCAATAGATGGAATTTGGAACATCATACAACCCTATGGTAATCTATGTTCCATCCCATAGAATTCTGCAGTATCCAGATGTTGCCACCTTAGGTCATGTCAACACAGTGTTTTTTCAGGCATATTTTATGAAGAAAAAAAAAGTGCATTAGCAATATTGCAGAAAAAGATGTCCATTTGTATTTTTTATATAACTGTCAGGATCGGAGCTCCAGTCTGCTATTTACAGATGCGGCAGGTGCTCAGCTGACTATAACAGCCGACTCCCACCATGATGACCGCTCCGAATGCTTTTCAGCCCAGGAACACTGAGCATCTGGTCTGGGTCTCCGAGGTTGCTAGCTACAGTGGTCTGTGAGGGTCAGGCAAAGAAAGTAAAATATGTCAAAATAAATACGGTAAATAAAGTACCGTATATGCTCGATAAGCTGACCCAAATATAAGCCGAGGCCCTTAATTTCACCCCAAAAACCCAGGAAAAGTTATTGACTCGACTATAAGCCTAGCATGGGAAATACATCATTCCCCCCCATGTCATCATCCAGACCCCCGTCATCATCCAGACCCCCGTCATCATCCCCCCCCCCTTCATCATCACCACCTGTCAATCCCTTCAGCCATCGTCTGTCCGGGCATGCTGGGAGTTGTAGTTTTGAAACCTCTGGAGGTCCGCAGGTTGAAGACCACTGCGGCCTTTGTCATCAACCAGACCCCCCCCCCCCTTTTAGTTTTTTACTCCCCTCCCCTTGGTGGGAAGGAAGGGTGAGCTGGTCCGGGCCATCTATGATGCAGGGACCATCCGGTGGGGAGGGTTAGTCATTCCGGGCAGTCCAATTTCACCGGGGGGGCCCTCTTCTCCGCGCTCCGGGCCTGCCCCGGACTAGTGACGTTGCCTTGATGACGACTCACAGGGACGGTCATGCGCATCCCTGTGCGTCGTCGTCAAGGCAACGTCACTAGTCCGGGGCAGGCCCGGAGCGCGGAGAAGAGGGCCCCCCGGAGAAAATGGACTGCCCGGAACGACTAACCATCCCCACCGGACGGTCCCTGCAGCATAGATGGCCCGGACCAGCTCACACTTCCTTCCCACCGAGGGGAGGTGAGTAGAAAACTAAAGGGGGGGGGGGGTTCTGGATGATGACAAAGGCCGCAGTGGTCTTCAACCTACGGACCACCAGAGGTTTCAAAACTACAACTCACAGCTGATAGCTGTCCGGGCATGCTGGGAGTTGTAGTTTTGCAACGTCTGGAGGTCCGCAGGTTGAAGACCACTGGGAAGGGATTGACAGGTGGAGAGTTCACTCGAGTATAAGCCGAGGGGGGCATTTTCGAGTATATATGGTATTAAAAAATAGAACTTGTCCCTTTCCTAATAAAGCCCTATATCCTTCCAAATATATATATATATATATATATATATATATATATGTACATGAGTATCGTTATGTTCATAATAACATGCACTGTAAAACATGTAAAATATTACTTATCCCGCATGGTAAGTGTTACGCCTAGCGCTCCAGGTCCCCGCTCCTCCCCGGAGCGCTCACGGCGTCTCTCTCCCTGCAGCGCCCCGGTCAGTCCCGCTGACCGGGAGCGCTGCACTGACATGGCCGTCGGGGATGCGATTCGCACAGCGGGACGCGCCCGCTCGCGAATCGCATCCCAAGTCACTTACCCGTCCCGGGCCCCTCCTGTCATGTGCTGGCGCGCGCGGCTCCGCTCTCTAGGGCGCGCGCGCGCCAGCTCTCTGAGACTTAAAGGGCCAGTGCACCAATGATTGGTGCCTGGCCCAATTAGCTTAATTGGCTTCCACCTGCTCCCTGGCTATATCTGATCACTTCCCCTGCACTCCCTTGCCGGATCTTGTTGCCTTGTGCCAGTGAAAGCGTTTAGTGTTGTCCAAGCCTGTTTTACCTGAACTTCTGCTATCCATCTTGACTACGAACCTTGCCGCCTGCCCCGACCTTCTGCTACGTCTGACCTTGCCTCTGCCTAGTCCTTCTGTCCCACGCCTTCTCAGCAGTCAGCGAGGTTGAGCCGTTGCTAGTGGATACGACCTGGTTGCTACTGCCGCAGCAAGACCATCCCGCTTTGCGGCGGGCTCTGGTGAACACCAGTAGCCTCTTAGAACCGGTCCACCAGCACGGTCCACGCCAATCCCTCGCTGACACAGAGGATCCACTACCTGTAGCCGAATCGTGACAGTAGATCCGGCCATGGATCCCGCTGAGGTGCCGCTGCCAAGTCTCTCTGACCTTACCACGGTGGTCGCTCAGCAATCGCAGCAAATTGCCCAACAAGGACAGCAGCTGTCGCAGTTGACCGCCACGTTACAGCAACTTCTGCCTCTGCTACAGCAGTAACCATCTCCTCCGCCAGCTCCTGCACCTCCTCCGCAGCGAGTGGCCGCTCCTAGCCTCCGCTTGTCCCTGCCGGACAAATTTGATGGGGACTCTAGACTCTGCCGTGGCCTGCTTGGACTCTGGTGCCTCTGGGAATTTTATTCTGGATTCTTTTGTGAATAAATTCCGCATCCCGGTGACCCGTCTCGTCAAGCCGCTCTACATTTCCGCGGTCAACGGAGTCAGATTGGATTGCACCGTGCGTTACCGCACAGAACCCCTCTTGATGTGCATTGGACCCCACCACGAAAGGATTGAATTTTTCGTCCTCCCCAACTGCACCTCTGAGGTCCTCCTCGGTCTGCCATGGCTCCAGCTTCATTCTCCCACCCTTGACTGGACCACCGGGGAGATCAAGAACTGGGACTCTGCTTGCCACAAGAGATGCCTCTCCCCCCCTCCCAGTCCCGTCAGGCAAGCCTCAGTGCCTCCTCATGGCCCCCGTCCTTGTGTCACCCTGCCCCGTGCCAAGCTTCACCCACTGCCCTCCCTCCCCATTCCCACTCCTGCTGTACTGCCTGCCTTTGAGGAAACCCTCCATTCACTCCCGGTGTCCTCATCCCAGGTTAAGCAGTTGTCGGACAAAAAAAGGGGGAGACCTAAGGGGGGGGTACTGTTACGCCTAGCGCTCCGGGTCCCCGCTCCTCCCCGGAGCGCTCACGGCGTCTCTCTCCCTGCAGCGCCCCGGTCAGTCCCGCTGACCGGGAGCGCTGCACTGACATGGCCGTCGGGGATGCAATTCGCACAGCGGGACGCGCCCGCTCGCGAATCGCATCCCATGTCACTTACCCGTCCCGGGCCCCTCCTGACATGTGCTGGCGCGCGCGGCTCCGCTCTCTAGGGCGCGCGCGCGCCAGCTCTCTGAGACTTAAAGGGCCAGTGCACCAATGATTGGTGCCTGGCCCAATTAGCTTAATTGGCTTCCACCTGCTCCCTGGCTATATCTGATCACTTCCCCTGCACTCCCTTGCCGGATCTTGTTGCCTTGTGCCAGTGAAAGCGTTTAGTGTTGTCCAAGCCTGTGTTACCTGAACTTCTGCTATCCATCTTGACTACGAACCTTGCCGCCTGCCCCGACCTTCTGCTACGTCTGACCTTGCCTCTGCCTAGTCCTTCTGTCCCACGCCTTCTCAGCAGTCAGCGAGGTTGAGCCGTTGCTAGTGGATACGACCTGGTTGCTACTGCCGCAGCAAGACCATCCCGCTTTGCGGCGGGCTCTGGTGAACACCAGTAGCCTCTTAGAACCGGTCCACCAGCACGGTCCACGCCAATCCCTCGCTGACACAGAGGATCCACTACCTGTAGCCGAATCGTGACAGTAAGCACCATAAAAGTAACCCCAAAAAATTACGCCGGAAATTGCTGGTTTTGGTCACCTTACCTCCAAAAATGCTCCAAAAAAAATGTACCAATAAAAAGTACAGCTCGTCCCACAAAAAATAATCCCTCACACAACTGAAAAATAAAAATGTTAGGGTTGTCAGAATATGGCATCACAAAAAAAGGAAAAAAAATTATTTTGAATGATTTTTTTGTGAAAAAAAAAAAAAAAGTATATAAATTTGGTATTACCATAATGGTACCGACCAGTAGAATAAAGATAGCGTGGCACTTATACCGCGCTGTGAATATCAAAAATTCTTTTAAAATTTTACAAAATTACAATTTTTCTAACTTGGCCTCTCCAAAAAGATTATTAAAAAAATTATCAAATTGTCATCTGTACCCCATATTAGTAACTATAAACTACAGATCATTTTGCAAAAAATAAGCCCTCGCACAATATTTATTTTTGTATCTCGCCTTCCCCAAAAAATTTATAAAAACTGGACCCTTGAGAAATCATGTTTGGAAATGTTCATGAAAATTTCTATATTTGCAATTTTTGTTATCTGCTGCCACCACTAGGGGGACCTCATGAGCTTATATAGATACATACAGAGATATAGAAGCGCTGCGGGGGGGGGCAGAAGCATCCCTCCTACTACAGCTCCCATCATGGCAGCAGTAGTAGGAGGGATGGCTCCTGCCGGGGAAGCAGGCGGCATTGCACTGCGTTCCCTGGCCGGCTCAATGTTAAATCGCCATCCTCACTGACTGAGTTTAAAAACCCAGATGAGAGCCGTGAATGGCCACTCGGTGCTGGCCATTTAGGGCTCCCAACGGAGGTTTTGAAAATGAAAGAACGGCACATCAAATATACATCGCTGGGGTGCGGAGCATGCCGCCCATTCCCTGGTTAATAGCTTATGATCACATCGGGTCTCAGAAGTGAGACCCGGTGTGATCAATCCCTCAGCCCCTGTACTACTGCCTTCAACATGGAAGAAACTCTGTTCCATGATGGGGGTGTGAGTTGTACCCCTGTACCCCTGCTCCTGCTGCCCTTTCCGTCAGCCTCCCTACAGTGACCCCTGGGCCCCCTCTATACCTGTCCCCTTGTATATATATATATATCTATTGCCTGTATTATATTTTATAATGTTTATAAAAGGTGTTATAGCTTTAAGAATTGTTAAAATGTGATTACCAGTTGTAACCCAGTGTAACCCAGTGAGGTATCAGTGACCATGTGACCTTAGGGTGACCTATGGGACCCCTAAGAGTCTCCCCATATAAGCCCTGGGTGGAGCCTCGGCACTCTCTCTTCCTGCTTATGCTGAGTTGCAGCAAGGTCAAGTCCAAGAGTGTGTCCAGCAGCCAAAAGTCTTCAAGTAAGCTACAATTGGCGTATAGTCAGTCCCATTCAAGTCAGTCAAGTCAAAGTCATCTGTCTTCAGTCAGCATGGCCTGCATCAATATTGTCCCAGTCCACTACAAGTCCCAGCAAGCCCTGAGGTCTCTGAATTCACTGGTCACCTTCGTGGGCCTGGCTAAGCTGTAAAGACTTTTCCATCTGTCACTCTGTAAAGCGACCATTGTCCGTAGCTTGGCATCGGAGTCATTATTGCCCCCATGCCTAGCCCAGGATCCAGCGGTATACCTTAGAGTGGTATTGAGGATAAACCATGCCCTGGCATCACTAACACAAGGGGTTAATGCCATCTGCCCCTAGGGTAATTCCATCTGCTCTGCATCACACCCTCTACCACAGGGGTAGTAGTACAAGCACTACTCTAGTCTCCCCAGCCACCGCAGACTCCCGCAACCAGGGAAACTACTACTTCCATCATGAAAACGAGTCTGTTCCATGATGGAAGTAGTAATATCCCCCACTGTGGGAGTCTGTAGGTGGCTGACTTTTTCACAGTTAACAGATGAAAAACTGCTGCAAAAGGATGCCACTAAATGGCATCCCTTTGCATCAGTTTGCATCCATTTGTAGTTTGGTCTGTTTGGGCAGCATTGACGGGAGAAAATTGGCACGGGAGACAATGGCTGTGTGAACCTCGCCTAAGGGTTCCGCTCATAAATTCCATTCAAATGCCAGGAGTGATGAAAAAAAACGACTTGTAAGTTTTCTTTCCCCGCTCCATTCCTATAAAAAAAATACATACACCAGACGGAACCCAGATGAAAAAACCCAGACGGACCCCCTTCAAAGTCTATGGGATCCGTCAGGACATTTTGGTGTCCGTTGTGCAATGGACTGTTAAATGTGCACTAAGTTCTCCCTGGTGGCGGAATTTTGTCATTTCACCCCAGGTCAATGCGGGAGATTGAGAGCTCTGTGTTAGACAGAGGTCCAACCACGATAAAGATGTATTAAGAAATGAATCAGCACAGAATTCTAAATTTGCTTAAATAAACAAAACAAAATGGTGTTTGGGGTGCACATTCTGTTCCTTAACATACAACTTATAAATATTTTATTCTGTAGTGGTGAATTTACCTAAAACAGCATAAAGCAGGCATGTCAATCTGTTCACTCTGCCGGTCAGAACTCTACCTGGCATACATAGACACTATACACTAGACACACGCTTATGGAAAAGTTTAAAATCATTGTGTTTTTTTTTTCTTTGTTAAGACAATTTAATATTTCTTATAGTAAAATAGTGACTGGTTCTTAAAGGAAACTTAGTCATTGAGTTATCAAAAGTGAAACCCAGCATTCTGTTCAGTGCATTGGAAGGTATGTAGTGCACTGGCACATTGAATGCACAACCTAGCTTTCATTGGAAACAGAATAGCCCGTTGTTTTTTTTTACCATATAATTCCATATGTTAGATGCCAAGGATCTGAAAATTTAAAAATTTCACACTGAGGTATCCACTTGGATCGCGGTGTCTAAACGTGGAAAATATCATTGTTGGTTCAGAAAGCTGATCAGGACTGCCACAATGAAATTGCAGGGTTCCGATCAGCAGAAAGGACAAGCAGTGGGTGCCTACCTGCCTCCATTCTGCCTGATTGGCCCTCCAACAGTATAGGCCTCAGCAGCCTGTGGTAATGGAGTGGTGATAGCACTGATCAATGCTGTTCTATGGCACAGCATTGTTCAGTGTTTGCAATCGAAAGATTGCATGCAATAGTCCCATATGAGGACTAAAAAATTGCAATTAAAACGTAAAAAAAAAAGTTTACAATTGTTAATAAGCCCCTTCCCTTATAAAAGTTTGAATCACCCCGGATTTCCCATAAAAAAAAAAAATTCTGTAATGAAAAAAAAAAACATATTTGGTATAGCGACCTGCAGAAATTTTAAAATATAATATATAATGATAATTAACCACACGGTCAATGGCGTAAATGTAAAAAAAAATTACCAAATTCCAGAATTGCTGATTTTTTTAAGCACTTTATGTATCGAAATAAATTCATAAAAAGTGATCAAAAATTCCCATCACAACTTCAGAACACAGTACAAAAATTTGCTCTCATACAGCCCTGTATATGAAAAAATAAATAAATGATGGGGGTATGAAGAGAATTTTGAGCCTACAAATTTTTGTACTAAAAAATTCAAATTTTTTTTTTTTTATGTACTGGCTAGCAATGGGAACCCCCAGAAGTTGCAAAATGGCATGTTCTCTTTCAATTTAGTCCCGCAAAAATAGTTTTGGGGGGTTTCGCCCTAGATTTTGTGGTAAAATGAGGGATGTAATTACAAAATACAATTAGTGAGAAAGTTATAGGTGGTTAAAATAAAGTGATTTTAAACAAAATAATTTTGTTTAACCCCTCAAGGACCGAGCGTTTTTCAGTTTTTGCACTTTAGTTTTCTCCTTCTTAACTTTTAAAAATCATAACCCTTTCAATTTTACACCTAAAAATCCATATGATGGCTTATTTTTTGTGCCACCAATTCTACTTTGTTAACAATATCAGTCATTTTACCCAAAAATCTACAGCGAAACAAATAAAATCATTGTAAAAAATTGAAGAAAAAACACAATTTTGTAATTTTGGGGGCTTACGTTTCTACGCAGCAAATTGTTTGGTAAAAATGACACCTTCTCATTATTCTGTAGGTCTATATGATTAAAATGATACCCTACTTATATAGGTTGGATATTGTCGTACTTCTGGAAAAAATCACAACTACATACAGGAAAATTAATATGTTTAAAATTGTCATCTTCTGACCCCTATAACTTTTTTATTTTTCTGTGTACATGGCGGTATGAGGGCTAATTTTTTGCACCGTGATCTGAAGTTTTTGTTGGTACCATTTGTATTGATTGGACTTGTTGATTGCTTTTTATTCATTTTTCCATGATACGCTATGATACGGAATTTGGACATTTACGCATATGGTTTACCACATATGATAATTTTTTTATGGATACATATTTTTTATATGGAATTTGGAAAAAGGGGGGTGATTTAAACTTTAAATAACTTTTTATTTAACTTTTTTTCAAACTTTTAGTCCCCTTACGGGACTTTTAGGAGGAATCATTATATTCCTAAAAAAGATCAATGTGGTTCCATAGTACCACATTGATCTGTGTGCTCTGCGCTTGATTGATCAAGCCTGGTCCTGCCAGGCTTTATCATTCTCAGCACAGCAGGAAGCACGGAAGGAGAGGTAAGCCCTCCGGCTACCTCAGCAGTCAGTAGATCGCCCACCCGTAATCACGCTGCGGAGGGGCGATTCACCCCACTGGACCACCAGGGATGGTTTAAATGTCCCTTTAGACGACGCTGTCAACTTTGACAGCGGCGATCTAAAGGGTTAATAGCCAGCCACGTGTTGGCTATTAATGCTGGCCCCCAGCTGCAGGAATCAGCTGGGGGCCAGCCGGTATGACGTGGGCTCGAGTCGGGAGCCCGCCCCATACAACGGTTGCCATCTCAGGACGAGCCGGCTCGTCCTTAGCCGGCAACCGGTTAAAAGTTTGAGTTTTTTTTTTTAAAGCAGTACAATAATAGTAAAGTATGTAATCATGAGTATCAATTTAATCGTATTGACCCACAGAATAAACAAAATATGGATTTTTTACTGTAAAGTGTACAGCATGGAAACAAAGCCTTCCACAATTTGCAAAATAATATTTTTTTGGTTGCACCATACATTTTATGGTAAAATGAGTGATGTCATTACAATGGACAGTTGGTTGTGCAAAACCCAAATATGGGTCTGTGGATGGAAATATAAACTAGTTATGATTTTTAGAAGACAAGGAGGAAAAAAATGAGAATGCTAAAATAAAATTGTCTCAGTCCTTAAGGCCAAAATGGGGCTGGTCCTTAAGGGGTTGAGGGGATATACCTGAGTCTGTGTTTGAGGTGTTTTGATCAAAGAAAAGAACATATGTGAGACAAAAATTATGTTATATGACATATGTCTATACTGAACAAAAGCTTTTTGTTGGAGATACAGGGATCCATAGTATTGTCTTTGATGGTCTGGTCTCCTATGGGATCAGCTTCACTGTAAGATGGAATAAAAGAATGCCCCATAAGCCACATCTAAGACAATGTGGCTTCAGGTTTCCCCAAATATCTTCAAACACTGACAAGCTAAAATGCCCAATGTCTTCAGAGATGTAATGGAGGATTCTCTGGTAAAATGAAAGTCCCATAGGGACCTATAACACTGCACACACTGATCTCTCATCCTGATCACAGGCGTGTATTAACACGCCTGTGATCAGCATTATCGGCGCTTGACTGCTCCTGCCTGGATCTCAGGCACGGAGCAGTCATTCATCGATCGGACACCGAGGAGGCAGGTAAGAGCCCTCCCGGTGTCCGATCAGCTGTTCGGGACGCCGCGATTTCACCGCGGCGGTCCCGAACAGCCCGACTGAGCAGCCGGGATACTTTCAGTTTCACTTTAGAAGCGGCGGTCAGCTTTGACCGTCGCTTCTAAAGGGTTAATACCGCACATCGCCGCGATCGGCGATGTGTGGTATTAGCCGCGGGTCCCGGCCGTTGATTAGCGCTGGGACCGACGCGATATGATGCGGGATCGCGGCGCGATCCCGCTTCATATCGCGGGAGCCGGCGCAGGACGTAAATATACGTCCTGCGTCGTTAAAGGGGTACTCCGGTGGAAAACTTTATTTTTTATTTTTTTATCAATTGGTGGCAGAAAGTTAAACAGATTTGTAAATTACTTCTATTAAGAAATATTAATCCTTCCAGTACTTATTAGCTGCTGAATACTATAGAGGAAATTATTTTCTTTTTGGAACATAGTGCTCTCTGCTGAATCACGAGCACAGTGCTCTCTGCTGACATCTCTGTCCATTTTAGGAACTGACCAGAGCAGCATATGTTTGCTATGGGGATTTTCTCCTACTCTGTACAGTTCTTAAAATGGACAGAGATGTCAGCAGAGAGCACTGTGCTTGTGATGTCAGCAGAGAGCTCTGTGTTCCAAAAAGAAAAGTATTTCCTCTGTAGTATTCGGCAGCTAATAAGTACTGGAAGGATTAAGATTATTTAATAGAAGTAATTTACAAATCTGTTTAACTTTATGGCAAGTTGATTTAAAAATAAAGTTTTCCACCGGAGTAACCCTTTAAGATATGAATCAGGAGGAACTATCAGCACCCTCTAAACTGTTAGGCCCCCTTTACATATGTCTGTCGATCTCAATTTGGACACCAGATCTCTGGCAGAAGTAATGGACACCAGATAGGATTGATGCACTTTACCATTTATTGTGGCATCAGATAAATTCTCGGCTGGGGTTGCCAGATACATGTGAACCCGGTCTTACAGGGAGAATGTCCTTTTTCAAGGCAGATTTTCAGATGAATGAGATGTCCATGAGATACATAAATGGCTTAAAGCGTACCAATCAGATCTATCAAAAGAAAAGAAAAAAATACATCTCATTTTTATGCCTTTATCATCTATACTCTTTTTCTTTATCATCTATACTCTTTTTATTAGCTCACAGTGTTAGAAACCCTCTCAGGGGGAGGGGGCGTGTCCCTCCTTGTGGTGGTGGAAGGTGATTGGTGTGTAGTGGGAGGGGGCGTGTCCCTCCTTTGTTGTGGTGGGAGGTGATTGGTGTGTCTGCTCATGCAGCCTCGTCCATAAGCCATCTCTTGTTCATGACTCATGGACAACCTGATACTGTTGCAGGACTGGCTAGTGTTCCAGTAGTTATGGGGGCCCCTAGTGGTGGGATTTTCAGGAGCTGTTTCTTTATTTACTATAAAAAATAAAAAAAATTATCAACCATATTACAAAAGGTCTTTAGTTTCCATCAATAACAACATATAAATTTTTTTTTTAGATCTGTCTGTGCCCATTTTAGTCTCCCAGAACCAACCTACTTCCTAAGAAGAAGACCCTCTCCATGATGTCCATATGCTCGTTTGTAATCCTGTAGGGGAAATGTTTGGCTGGACACATCTTCTCCAGGTAAAACCAATTGTTTGTAGGACAATTCCGGAGACAGATCTCAAATATTAAGTGAGAAAGCCTTTTTTAATTATTATTGACTATGAAGTTTCTTCTTTGACCTAAAGCTGTAAAGTACAGTATATATGTATATAGAATCACCATCTGATGGATTTGGTTACAGCTTTTCTTTTACATATCTGTTTCCTGTCATTGTGCTTTTTACAGTATATATTGGTGCCAAAACACTCTGTAAGGACTAATATCACTTTACAGAGCGTACAATGTGTTTCATTGTTCTTCCTTTATAATTTTCAATGATCTCATCATCATGAAGCATTAAGTCGAATGTCAGGTCTAAATTATTTTCCAATGCAAAATGTCAGGATCTGAAACTCAGTGTAAGATTTTTCTTGGTGGGTTTTGTTGACTCTGTAAGTACAAGAATGCCATTATGTGCCCATCTTTATGATGGCAACAAAGAATGAGACCTTACATAAAGTTTGGAGAGGATGAGCTCATCTGAATCGTCTGGTTTCAACTTCGAAGCATTTGATCTCGTTGTCCATCTAGTTCTGATCAGTGGAACACAATACTTTAAAGGTGTTAAGATGCTTTATACTTACAGCATTACTGTCACTTTAAACATTTTGTGACATGTCACACAGACACAAAACACTGCTTGGTTAATAGCTGGACCTTCCAGCTTTCTAAAACATTCCTCAAACAACAAAAAGGAAATTACTTATTATGAATTAAATTATTATTCTGCTGTGGGACTTGATAGAAAATAAGGTCCCAACAAGAAAGTTGTCAGTTGTATCAGTGAATATAAAACTCTTTTAACTTAAAAATTCAACATGGAGTATGGCAAAAGATGCTGGTTGTTCCCAGTCATAGGTGTGTAAAATTTTGCGAAATTGTAAACAAACATTATAAAAGGTAAACATACATTGGGGATCAAAAGTTTGGACACCCCAGGTAAAAATGTGTATTAATGTGCATAAAGAAGCCAAGGAAATATGGAAAAATCTCCAAAAGGCTTCAAATTACAGATTAGACATTCTTATAATATGTCAGCAAAAGTTAGATTTTATTTCCATCATTTACACTCTCAAAATAACAGAAAACTAAAAAATGGCATCTGCAAAAGTTTGGGCACCCTGCAGAGTTAATATCTTGTACTACTCCCTTTGGCAAGTATCACAGCTTGTAAACGCTTTTTGTAGCCAGCTAAGAGTCTTTCAATTCTTGCCCATTCTTCCTTACAAAAGTCTTCCAGTTCTTTGAGATTTCTGGGCTGTCTGTCGCCCACTGCTCTTTTAAGGTCTAGCCATAGATTTTCAATTATGTTGAGGTCAGGAGATTGTGAAGGCCATGGCAAAAGCTTCAGTTTACGTCTCTTGATGTAATCCCCCGTGGATTTCAAGGTGTGTTTAGAATAATTTTCCATTTGTAGAAGCCATCCTCTCTTTAACTTCAGCTATTTCACAGATGGCATCAAGTTAGCATCCAAAATTTGCTGACATTTTATTGAATCTATTTTTCCCTGTGCCACTGGCTGCAATACAACCCCAAAGCATGATTGATCCACCCCCATGCTTAACAGTTGGACAGAGGTTCTTTTCATTAAATTCTGTTCCCCTTCTTTTCCAAATGTACCTTTGCTCATTCCGGCCAAAAAGTTCAATTTTAACCTCATCGGTCCACAGAACTTGTTTCCAAAATGCATCAGGCTTGTCTATATGTTCATTTGCAAAGTTCAAATGCTGGTTTTTGTGGTGAGGACGTAGAAGAGGTTTTCTTCTGATGACTCTTCCATGAAGACCATATTTGTACAAGTATCTCTTTATAGTGGAATAGTGTACCACAACTCCAGTGTCTGCCAGATCTTTCTGGAGGGATTGTGCAGTCAAACATGGGTTTTGAATAGTTTTTCTCACAATCCTGCGAGCTGTTCTGTCTAATATTTTTCTTGGTCTTCCAGATCGTGCTTTAACTTCCACTGTTCCTGATGACTGCCATTTCTTAATTACATTCTGAACAGAGGATATTGACATCTGAAAACATTTTGCTATCTTCTTATAGCCTTCTCCAGCTTTGTGAGCCTCAACTATTTTCAGTTTCAGATTTCTAGACAACTGCTTAAAAGAACCCATGGTGCTGATTGTTGGGGCAAGGTCAGATGAGTCTGGGCATTTAAAACCTTTGAGATTGACATCACCTGGTCTTCGAAGATGATTACTGAGAACAATCCATGACACTGACATGCTATTAATTCTGCAGGGTGCCCAAACTTTTGCAGACGCCATTTTTTTGTTTTCTGTTATTTTGAAAGTGTAAATGATGGAAATAAAATATATCTTTTGTTGACATATTATAATAATGTCTAATCTGTAATTTGATGCCTTTTGGAGATTTTTCCATCTTTCCTTGGCTTCTTTATGCACATTAATACAAATTTTTACCTGGGGTGCACAAACTTTTGATCCCCACTGTACAACTAGACCAAGAAAGATGTCAAAGTGTCATGATAGAAAACTCAAAACAATATGCCTAAAAAATAGAAAATACACTGCAAAACAAAAGATAAACAAATTGGTGAAACAAGGGTCCGTGTTAGGTTAAATTCACATGTATCAGTAATCCAGCATAGTTTCCCCCCAGCGTGCACCAAATGGAAACTGATGCCAGAACTGATCCTATTCATTTGAATAGGACAGTTCACAATTATCCAGCATCTCAATTTTGACGCTGGATGGTTGGACAAGCCGGAGGGCACCAGACAGGGAAACGCAGCTTGTTGCGTTCCCCTGTCTGCCATCCAAAAACAATGGACGCAGGATGCCATACAACTGATGAAAACTTGTCCTCAGTTATGGCATCAGTGGCATCGAGATCTAGGCTGAGTACACCGATGCCGGATTCCAGACATATATGAACCCAGCCTTAGTAAGTGACAGAACAGTGAGAAATCAGTTTGGAGGAATTAGATTTTGATGTTTTCAGATAAACTGGTGCTAAAAAGTTATACCAATTTGTAACTTACTTTTATTAAAAAAAAATCTTAAACTTTCCAGTACTGCTGTATACTGCAAAGGAAGTTGTGTAGTTCTTTCCAGTCTGACCCCAGTGCTCTCTGCTGACACCTCTGTCCCTGTAAGGTACTGTCCAGAGCAGGAGAAGTTTGCTATGGGGATTTTCTCATGCTCTGTACAGTTCCTGACACCGACAGAGGTGTCAGCAGAAAGAGCTGTGGTCAGAATGGAAAGAACTACATAACTTCCTCTGGAGCATACAGCAGCTGATAAGTACTGGAAGGATTAAGATGTTTATATAGAAGTAGTTTACAAATATTTGTGGCACTGGTTGATTTGAAAACATTTGTTCTCCCTGGGAGTACCCCTTTAAAAATTGAAAAACCAGAAAAAAAACAGCACTGGTATCTGAATAGAAGAAAACAAGGTTAGGCTGGGTTCACACCACGTTTTCTTAAATACGGTTCCCGTATACGGTTGGGAGGAGGGGGGCGGGGCTTAATCGCGGCGCCCGCACTCAGCCGTATTTGGGATCCGTATTTAATGCAAGTCTATGAGCCGTTTTTGCCTGCAGTCGGGAAACCGCATATGGCCGAAAACGAAGCCGACCGGAGGCTGCGGTTCACTCTGGTCGGCTCATAGACTTGCATTAAATATGGTTCCCGAATATGGCTGAGTGTGGGCGCCGCGATTAAGCCCCGCCCCCCTCCTCCCAACCGTATATGGGAACCGTATTTAAGAAAACGTGGTGTGAACCCAGCCTTACAGGGACTAACTAGAAGAATCACAAGGTGTGGAGGATCAGATTAAAGTGATATTCAATGATTAATAACCATTCTCTGTAGGCCAAGGATATGGTGCTGGAATCTTTGGTGTGTTTCTAATAAAATATATAAAGATGAAGGAAAGCAATCACATTTCCCTGCCATCTATGATATGGGTTTACATGTCAGGTACAGGTTGTCAATGATTTTTTCTGGATGATAAATCATCTTGCCACAGACCAAAGTGCACTAACGGGTTTTCTTTCTTTTCTCTCTTTTTTTTTTTTTTTAAAGTAAAAACCACCTCCCTGATATGGCGAGCAGACAGCCCAGATCTTATTCTGATTGAAAATTTATTAGAAAAAAAAAATGAAGACAAGACTTCATGACGCTCTGCGAAAAAAACAAAAAAACGTTTTGATGTAGAATATTGTTTATTATTATGTAGTCTGAGGTTCAAAGAACTCATAAAAGCCCAATAAGGAGCAACAAAGGAGAAAGTGTGATATCAAACAGGCAGAGTATAGCCAGATGTGGGCGCTGATCTACTGGATAGGTGCTCGTTTAATACGCCTAGTACATGGCTTGGCAATAGTGGGGACAGGGCAGCATGAATTTTAGAAGGATTGTTTGTGCTCCCCTTTACTTGTATCCTTCACTGGCTGCGCATCCTATATTACACAGGGTGATGTGCAGCCAACGAACAAGGATTTCTAAACCATGTGATCAGCTTTCGAATAATTGCTGGGGGGATTATCGGCTGATTATTATTGCCCTTTATAATAGAATCCTAACTGGATATTTTTTGGTGACAATTCCAAATTCTTTTTTCTTCTTCTTTATTTTGAGAAATGCTTAAATGTATATTATTATCAATATCACTTCTTGACATGTGCATGAGGTATGTGTCATGATGAAGCCTGAATGTCCACAAAGTTACATGACTCTCCCTGAAGTATGGGAATTCCATATATTTAGCCAGTGATTGTACACAGACATTACTTCACAAAACACTTCACAAATTAAGAAATTTCAAGTGCTGTTTTACTATTTATGGCAGCATCTATCTATCTATCTATCTATCTATCTATCTCATATCTATCTATCTATCTATCTATCTCATATCTATCTATCTATCTATCTCATATCTATCTATCTATCTATCTCATATCTATCTATCTATCTATCTGTGTCTGTCTGTCTGTCTGTCTGTCTGTCTATCTATCTATCTATATCATATCTATCTATCTATCTATCTATCTCATATCTATCTATCTATCTATATCATATCTATCTATCTATCTATCTACCTGTCTATCTATATCATATTTATCTATCTATCTATCTCATATCTATCTATCTATATCATATCTATCTATCTATCTATCTATCTCATATCTATCTATCTATCTATATCATATCTATCTATCTATCTATCTATCTACCTGTCTATCTATATCATATTTATCTATCTATCTATCTCATATCTATCTATCTATATCATATCTATCTATCTATCTATCTATCTACCTATCTATCTCATATCTATCTATCTGTGTCTGTCTGTCTGTCTATCTATCTATATCATATCTATCTATCTATCTATCTATATCATATCTATCTATCTATCTATCTATCTCATATCTATCTATCTATCTATCTCATATCTATCTATCTATCTATATCATATCTATCTATCTCATATCTATCTATCTATCTATCTATCTATCTGTGTCTGTCTGTCTATCTATCTATCTCATATCTATCTATCTATCTATCTATATCATATCTATCTATCTCATATCTATCTATCTATCTATCTATCTATCTGTGTCTGTATGTCTCTCTATCTATCTATCTATCTATCTATCTTTCTATCTATCTATGAAACAATTTATCCAACCATCTACTGCAGTGGTCCCCAAACTGTGGCACTCCAGATGTTGCAAAACTATAACTCCCAGCATGCCTGGACAGCCAACGGCTGTCCAGGCATGCTGGGAATTGTAGTTTTGCAATATCTGGAGGGCCACAGTTTGGGGACCACTGATCTACTGTATGCAGATATAGCAGTGTTGAGCATGATGTCTTTTGTATTTTTTCTGCATAGTGAATACTTTTGAACCTTTCATAATGGCTGTAGATGCAAATAAATATGAACTGTATTACATAAGTGTACAAAGATCCCGTTTCAGCAGTCTCAGGCTAACATTCTCAAGCCTTTTTTTATGTATATGTAGATAGATAGTAATCCAAAGAGAAACAGCACTCCCGAAGCTCAATATTAGTGGGTGCTACGCAGAACCGGACCCTGGTCAGAGGTCCAAAACTTCACAGCAAATCCAAAAAATCCGCAGCACACTAGTCCATTCGGTGAAAAAAAGGAAACTTTATTCCATCATGTGAATGTCATACAGCGACGTTTCTGCTGGCTCTCCCGGCCTTTCTCAAGCTTATACAAGTGTTGCAAACCACCCATTATATCATGACAATCATTAAGAAATCAATTACAACAACATTAATCAAATGTAAAAAAAAAATACACACAATAAGACATGTAAAGTTCAATGCATAATGTGCAAAAACACGTGCTAATCATACCCATACGTAATATTAACCCCCGAAATCCAGTGATTACACACAGTTTATATGTATTCTTAATAAGGTTCTGATTATATCATCAGAACATGTGTGCACATGTATTAACCCCTTAAGGACCAGCACAAGTAAACCTGCATGCTAGAGATGAGCGAACTTACAGTAAATTCGATTCGTCACGAACTTCTCGGCTCGGCAGTTGATGACTTATCCTGCATAAATTAGTTCAGCTTTCAGGTGCTCCGGTGGGCTGGAAAAGGTGGATACAGTCCTAGGAAAGAGTCTCCTAGGACTGTATCCACCTTTTCCAGCCCAAGGGAGCACCTGAAAGCTGAACTAATTTATGCAGGATAAGACATCAACTGCCGAGCCGAGAAGTTCGTGATGAATCGAATTTACTGTAAGTTCGCTCATCTCTACTGTACGCCCCGGAAAAAACAGGCCTGTTTTTTTCAAATGGGGATGTCTGTCTTTATTAGAGAATAACTCTGGTAACGTTTTGCCAATCACGATAATTCTGACATTGTTTTTTTGTCACAAGTTGTCCTTCATGTACACAGTAAAAGTAAGCGGATATCATTTGTAGTTGTTTTTTTTACAATGCAAAAAATCATGACATTTTTTTAAAAAAATTAAGATTTTTTGCTATTTTAACACTAATAGGTTGCATATATTTTTACTTACTGACCAAATAGTTTACGAAACTTAAACTTTCAGATGTCAACTTTATTTTGACAGCATTTTTTTTATTAACATTTTAAATTAATTAGAAGCCTAACAATTTAACTTGAAATTTTGAAAATTTGAAAAGCACATCTTTTTTTATGTGCTATGCAAGGTTTGCAGAAGTTTGAAGGTAGTAGAACATATGAACACCCCCCCCCCCCTAAATGACCCCATTTTAAAAACTAGACCCCTCAAGGTATTCGTTAGGGGGTACAGTGAGTATTTTAACACTATAGTTTTTTGGCAGGAATTATTACAAGTCAGTGTTAAAAATTCGAAATTTGCATTTTTTCACAAATGCATCATTTGTGGGACATATTTTTTGTACATAGCTTCTGATATTGAAAGAAATGCACCCTATGTTTTATTAAGCTACTCGGCCTGTGTTTGGAAATATCCCCGCTCAGGCCATATTTGGTTCCTTGGCCGCGCGGTAGGACCCAGAAGGAGAGGAGCGCCATTTGGCTTTCAGGGCATCATTTTAGGCTGAATGGATTATAGGCCGCACTTCATGCCTGCAAAGGGTTTTAGCTGTCAGAACAATACAGAACCCCCACAAGTTACCCCCTTTTGGAAAGTACAACCCCTAAAGTATTCACCTAGACCAAAAGTGAGTACTTTGAGTATTTTTTGTGTGGCTGGAATGGTTACAAAGTTGCATCTGAAAAATAGAAAATGTGCCCCATATTTTATTATGCTGTTCATCCCGTGTTCGGTAATACACCCGCTTAGCCCATATTTGGTTGCATGGCCACATGGTGGGACCCAAAAGGAGTGGAGAACCATTTGGCTTTCAGGATATCATCATACAAATTATAGACCGCACTTCATCTTGCAAAGCATTCCAGCTATCAGAACAATACCGCACCCCCAGAAGTGACCCCCTTTTCAAAACTACACCCCCTAAAGTATTCACCTAGGGCAAAAGTCAGTACGTTGAGCCCTTATTGTGTGGCTAGAATTATTTCAAAGTCAATGGAAAAAATTGAAATTAGCTTTTTTTCCCCACAAATTCTGGGACATCATTTTGGTACGTCGCTTTTGAAATGGAGGAAATGCGCTCATATTTTATCACGCTGTTCAGTTAGGCATAACCTAGGCAACATACACTCCCAGCCCTCGTTTTGAAACCGCACATTGCCGGCGCACATGCGCCGTAGATTGTTTCCACGCTAGATTTACACTACATGGCGGTGAGTGACGTGCACACATGTTCTGATGATATAATCAGAACCTTATTAAGAATACATATAAACTGTGTGTAATCACTGGATTTCGGGGGTTAATATTATGTATGGGTATGATTAGCACGTGTTTTTGCACATTATGCATTGAACTTTACATGTCTTATTGTGTGTATTTTTACATTTGATTAATGTTGTTGTAATTGATTTCTTAATGATTGCCATGATATAATGGGTGGTTTGCAACACTTGTATAAGCTTGAGAAAGGCCGGGAGAGCCAGCAGAAACGTCGCTGTATGACATTCACATATTGGAATAAAGTTTCCTTTTTTTACACCGAATGGACTAGTGTGCTGCGGATTTTTTGGATTTGCTAGATAGATAGATACAAACAGATAAGCAGCAGCAACACCGTTTTAAAGTGCAAGATAGTGTCTTTATTCACACAACGTGAGGCGATGTTTCGGTTTGCTCACCAAACCATTTTCAAGCAAGCCTATATAGATTGATAGATAGATACTGTAGATAAATAGATAGATAGATAGATAGATAGATACTGTAGATAGATAGATAGATAGATAGATACTGTAGATAGATAGATAGATAGATAGATAGATAGATACTGTAGATAGATAGATAGATACTGTAGATAGATAGATAGATACTGTAGATAGATAGATAGATAGATATGAGATAGATAGATAGATAGATAGATATGAGAGAGATAGATAGATAGATAGATAAATAGATAGATATGAGATAGATAGATAGATATGAGATAGATAGATAGATATGAGATAGATAGATATGAGATAAATAGATAGATAGATATGAGATAGATAGATATGAGATAGATAGATAGATAGAAAGAAAGAAAAATGTAACAAGTTCAGACAAAAGTCCAATTTGTGCAGAAAAGAAAAAGTGCTTTATTCCTATGTATTAGTAGCCCCTTGCCACCATTTTCAAGCATGGACTCATACGTCTGCGAGCACCACCACTTTACCCTTGGGGATTTGAAGTAGTTGTGCTGTTCTTCTGGATTATATTGGATAGATAGATAGATAGATAGATAGATAGATATGAGATAGATAGATAGATAGATATAGATATAGATAGATAGATATAGATAGATAGAGATAGATAGATAGATAGATAGATATGAGATAGATAGATAGATAGATAGATAGATAGATATGAGATAAATAGATAGATAGATAGATAGATATGAGATAGATAGATAGATAGATAGATATGAGATAAATAGATAGATAGATATGAGATAGATAGATATGAGATAGATAGATATTAGATAGATAAATATGAGATAGATAGATAGATAGATAGATATGAGATAAATAGATAGATAGATATGAGATAGATAGATATTAGATAGATAGATATGAGATAGATAGATAGATAGATAGATAGATAGATAGACAGATATGAGATAAATAGATAGATAGATATGAGATAGATAGATAGGGATAGATAGATAGATAGATAGATAGATAGATAGATAATAGATTGATAGATAGAAATATATGAGATAGATAGATAGATAGATAGATAGATATGAGATATATAGATAGATATGAGATGATTGATAGATAGC
>NC_079189.1:52338787-52510788 GCF_029499605.1 Hyla sarda
TGTACACTTATTTTTGTATATTTTTTTACAATATGAAACCCATCTTCCACAAAACGATCTAATTTAAATACGTCCTATGCAAATCTATTTAAAAGGGATGGTTGGTCCCTTCTCTGTGCACTTTCCTATGAATCGCATTGTGCTTCTTCCATAAACCTGGGACATGGTTACTAACTGTCTAGGGCAGTGTTTCCCAACCAGGGTGCCTCCAGCTGTTGCAAAACTACAACTCCCAGCATGCCCGGACAGCCTTCGGCTGTCCGGGCATGCTGGGAGTTGTAGTTTTGCAACAGCTGGAGGCACCCTGGTTGGGAAACACTGATCTAGGGTTACCCATTGGGGTGTAGCCTCCTTCCTGCAATGATCACTATGACCCCTTCGGTTGTGATGAAGAGTTAATTTATTACTATACACGATATGGTCACTATCACGATATTCTTCTAACCAAAGACCATAGTTTCTTCTGTTTTCTCCAATCGACGACTGTTTTCTTTACTCTAAACAAACAAATGCAATTTTTTATATGATTGTAAATATAAAATGCTCTTCTTTTTTTTTTGGAAACGAGATTATTAAATAAAATATACTATGGATATGAGTGGGAGTTTTATGTGTGAGTAGTGTGCGGGGATACCATGCTTCTGCAATCTGCAAAATACACTCCCTGTAGTAGTAGTGAAGATAATAATAATAATAATAATATTAATAATAATGATAATAATAATAATTATTATAATAATTATTATTATTAGTAGTAGTATTATCATCATACATATTTTTATCATTATTATTATTTCTGGTTTTACATTTATGGATCTATTTATCTGTCTGACTCTATTTTCTTCATTATCTATCTATCTATCGCATATCAATCTATCTATCTTTCTATCTATCTATCTATCTCATATCTATCTATCTATCTATCTATCTCATATCTATCTATCTTTATATCTATCTATCTCATATCTATCTATCTATTTATCTCATATCTATCTATCTATCTATCTCATATCTATCTATCTATTTATCTCATATCTATCTATCTATCTATCTATCTATCTCATATCTATCTATCTTTATATCTATCTCATATCTATCTATCTATCTATCTCATATCTATCTATCTTTATATCTATCTATCTCATATCTATCTATCTATCTATCTCATATCTATCTATCTAGCTCATATCTATCTATCTATCTATCTATCTATCTATTTATCTATCTATGATCTTTCTTTCTGTCTTTCTATTTTTCTCTCATCTCTATTTTATATGTATCTCATGTCTATCATTTATCTCATATGTATCTACCTATGTATCTATCTCATATCTATCTATCTATATATCTATCTATCTATCTTTCTATGTATCATCTTTCTTTCTGCCTTTCTATTTTTCTCTCATCTCTCATAACTCTTTTATATGTGTCTCATATTTATCTATCTTTCTATCTATCTATTATCTATATATCTATCTGTCCCCTATCCATCTATCTATCTATCTATCTATCTATCTCATATCTATCTATCTATCTCTCTCTCATATCTATCTATCTCATATCTATCTATCTATCTATCTATCTCATATCTATTATCTGTCTATCTATCCCATATCTATCTATCTATCTATCTGTCTGTCTGTCTGTCTGTCTGTCTGTCTATCTCATCTCTCTCTCTCTCTCTCTCTCTCTCTCTCTCTCTCTCTCTCTCTCTCTCTCTCTCTCTCTCTCTCTCTCTCTAATTTATCAGCTTTTTCATATTTAATATTCTTATTATGTATAAATCTGTACCAAATCCGGTACCACAGTAAAGTGGTAATGTCTATATTTATTATTTAATTGGGAACGAGCTCTGTACGTGTGAATACCTCCATGTAGTAATCATGTACATATATATATATATATATATATATATATATATATATAATTATTATTATTTTTATAATATCGACAATAATTTATAACCAGGTAATGCACATCGCCGTACAAGAAAAGCCTGCAGTCCTCCACTCCCCGGTTTCCTCTCCTATAGATTCTATAATACACGGAGGAATGTGGCGATACTTAGTGGCTGTTCACACCTACAGTCCCATCAAACAGGTGTATGCAGTAAATCACACAAGAATCAAGAACACTGATGTTTATTGCTTTTTTTTCTTCTTTTACTTTTTTTTAAATTATTATAATGATATTTTAAACAATATTTATAAACATTTCCGCAGTATTTTGCGATACAGTCATATACCGCGGAGCTGCGTCACTGTTTGCTGTATCCATAACCCTATAAATCCACATCCATTGACTGATTAATGAGTCCAATAAATGATATTTTTCCCATGCAGATTATGGGATAATCCCTCTCTGTCATCAGTCTGGGTGTTAATTGTTCCATCAATTGGGTTTATTCATTGTTTACACGCAGACGCCTGGATTCCCATTGAATATATTATTTACAGCAAATGTAGACCAAATAAAATAAAATAAAATAAAATAAAAAAAATCCCAAACAAACAAAAAAACAACAACGAAAAAAACTATTGCACCTACACATAACAATACTTTTTGTATTATTCCAATATTTCTCATATAGTCAAACGTGTTTTTTTTACAAAAAAAGTGTAGTCTAAACATGTTTAAGATTAAATGGAAACATTATTGTTTTATTTTTGTTTGTTTTTATTGATCTAATCAGAAATAAAATAAAAAGGTCAAACAAAAATAAATAATGCTTAACTGACTATTTATCCATCCAGACACTCAGTGTCCGTTATACATAATGATTTTAATTAGTAACTTTTAATTGGTTTGAATTTAAAGATAGTTTAATTAACGGACACTTTTATAACTGATACTTCTCCTTTATTGGGACGTTAAGGTTTCTCTCGTCACGTGACTTAATAAGGACTTTGTAAATATCCTCGTTTTATTAGGTGCATTCTTAATTCATGGTGTGTTGTTATTATTGTCCATTATGGCAGCAGTAAATACAATATGCTCTTCATTTATAGGGAATGTGAAAGTAATGATCATCTAAATATACATTAATATGGGGCTGGATGGTGATGCAGACAGGATTCTAACTTTCCTTTTTATTTGATTTTTTCCGCCTATGCATATGAGGAAAGTTTGTGATGAAGCTTGAAGCCTTTATTTTTTTATTTTATGTATGATATAGAGAAACAAAGTGGGTAGAAGATAGATATGAGATAGATAGATAGATATGGGATAGATATATATGAGATAGATAGATATGGGATAGATATGAGATAGATAGCTAGATAGCTAGATAGATAGATAGATATGAGATAGATAGATATGAGATAGATAGATATGAGATAGATAGATAGATAGATAGATATGAGATAGATATATATGAGATAGATAGATATGGGATAGATATGAGATAGATAGCTAGATAGATAGATAGATAGGAGATAGATAGATAGATAGATATAGGATAGAGAGATATGGGATAGATAGATATGAGATAGATAGATATGAGATAGATAGATAGATATGGGATAGAGATGAGATAGATAGATAGATATAAGATAGATAGATAGATAGATAGATATGAGATAGATAGATAGATAGATAGATAGATATGAGATAGATAGATATGAGATATATAGATAGATATATAGATAGATATGGGATATATAGATATGAGATAGATATGAGATAGATAGATAGATAGATATGAGATTATGAGATAGATAGATATGAGCTATATAGATAGATATGAGATAGATAGATAGATATGAGATAGGTAGATAGATAGATTGGTAGATAGATTGTTAGGTAGATATGAGATATAGATAGATAGATATGAGATAGATTGGTAGATAGATAGATACTTGGTAGATAAATGATAGACATGAGAGATAGATACAGAGATATGGGTTAGATAGATACATAAATATGAGAAAAAAGATATCAGCTAGATATGAGACAGATAGATGCACATATACACATGAGACAGACAAAATCAATAGACATTATATATATACACACACACACACACACACACACACACACATACACAGGTATATATATACACACACACACACACACACACACACACACACACACACACACATATATATATATATATATATATATATATATATAAAGATATGAAAAAGAGATAGATTTGGGATAAATAGATGTGAGACACACAGATATTGTTCTCCTATAGTAGTGTGTATCCTGAGCCTCCTCTGTGCTGAGTGACTCTCACACTTGGATTTCTTTGCCCCTTGTTCAGACACAATTAGCACATTATTAGGAGTAATTGTCTCCATTCTTAATTGGATCAGCAGACAGAGAGGGAAAACAATTCTTTCTTCCTTAGGCTAAACAATCAAGAGGAGGTTCCTAGGTCAAGAGACTGTGCTGAAAGAAGGCAGAGGGAGGTGGAAGGAGTACAAGGACTAGATGAGAGGTATATAGGGACAGAATGGTGACTCTAGTGCTGCTACTATTATAGTATAAATAACAATGATAATAATCATAGAGGTGGAAGAGCACACAGACTGTGGATAATAACTTAAGTTACATTGTGCTGCTCCAGAACTACCATTACTATTGTTCCGTCACTTTGCTGGCATATTCCATAGCAAAGTACAGAGATTATCCTTCCTGTCCCTGTCTCCAATGGGACTTAGAATTCCCTATTTCAGACATGCAAACTTTTCATTGGGTTCAAACCTAACATTTTAGTCAGCATTTTTTACAGCAAAGAGTGGAATTGACACAAAGAAATCTATAATGGAACGATTTTCACATTTTTCTATGTTTTGGTGCCACTCCTGGTTTTGGCTAAAAATACTTAGCAAACATAGAGAGACTAAAGTGAGACTAAAATATTAGGAGTGAACTCACCTTTATATCACTACAGTACGGCTGGGTTCACATATATCAGGCGTCCAGCATGCACCGGAAGGAAACTGATGCTAAAACTGACCCCATTCATTTGAACAATCCAGCATCTCAATTTTGACGCTGGAGTTTGGACACACAGGAGGGCACTGGACAGAAAATGCTGTCCGCTATCCAGAAACAATGGACGCCGCATTCCATACAACTGATGACAACTTGTCATCAGTTGTGGCATAAGTAGCATCGAGACCTAGGCTGAGTACACCGATGCTGGATGCCGGACATATGTGAACCCAGCCTAAGGGTGCCATCACATATATCTGACAGTACAGCTCAGTTTCTTTTCAGAGGAGTGGAAAAGTTCCAAAAGAAAACTGATGATCAAACCAATCCAATTCATTTAAATGGGACTTTACTGATTTATCCGGCGCCTCAATTGGAATGCCGGATTACTGGACACGCTGGATGGGGGAACACATCTTGCAATGTTCCCCTGTCAGGCCTTCAGAAATACCTGGGTACTGGACCATAGACAACTATGCACTTTGACATCAGTTGTCACATCAGTTATTACCAGTCACTGAGCCGAATCACCAGATATATGTGAAGGCACCCTAATAATAACAAGAAATATGGAAGAAACATGTAGACTGTAGATGAGAACCTGTGCAAGTGAGAAAATGACCAATCAATACTTTTATATACTACTAGCTGTAACCTTATCGGAAAGACTGGGCACCAGTGGCTCAACTTGTAGCTTCTGGGCCCAATGCAAAATCTGCAACAGGGCCCCATGTGCCAAAAAATACCAACTGGTCTCTTATGGGGAAGATGTGTTTTGGGGCCCCCTTAGGCACCAGAGCCTCAGTGTGTGTAACGCCGAGCGCTCCGGGCCCCGCTTCCCCTCCGGAGCGCTTGCGGCATTACTCCCCTGCTTGCAGCGCCCCGGTCAGACACGCTGACCGGGAGCGCTGCTCTGTGTCCCTCGGCGGGGATGCGATCCCCGTGGCGGGACGTGCCCACCCGCGGGTCGCATCCCGTGTCACTCACAGGCCCCGTCCTTCTGCTCAGTCCCGGCGCGCGTGGCCCCGCTCTCTAGGGCACGCGCGCGCCGGGTCTCTCAGATTTAAAGGGCCAGTGCACCATTAATTGGTGCCTGGTCCAATTAGTTCCAAGCACTCCCCACACCATAACAACCCACTTCCCCTTCCTGTCCTTGCCGGATCTTGTTGCCTTGTGCACTGTGAAAGCGTTTCTGTGTGTTCCATTGCCTGTGTTTCCAGACCCTTGCCGTTGCCCCTGACTATGAACCGTTGCTGCCTGCCCTGACCTTGCCTTTTGCCTAGTCCTTCTGTACCGCGCCTGACTCAGCAGTCAGTGAGGTTGAGTCGCTATCGGGTGGAACGACCTGGGGGTTACCTGCCGCAGAAAGTCCATGCCGCTTTGCGGCGGGCTCTGGTGAAAACCAGTAACCTCTTAGATTCCGTTCCCCTGGTACGGCCCATGCCATCACCCCACTGACACAGAGGATCCACCACCTGTGTCCTCCCCAGATACCAGTCCGGATCCTGACAGTGTGACTGCTACCTCTGCACCCCCTATAGTTACACCCCTGCGGGGAACACACATATTTGGCAAACTGGCCACAACTGATAGGACAATTGTTGGCAAAATGTATCTGTTATCGATGGGTCTGTCGCCCAGGCTGGATTTGGGGCTTGCTGCATTCTCCTGTCCGGCATGTTCAGCGTGTCTGGTGATCCAGTGTCCCAATTGAGCCCCTGGATAAATTGGAACAGATTTTTCTTCAAATAAATTGGATCAGTTTGGTCACCAGTTTCCCTCTGGCATTTTTCTACTGCGCCAGAGAGAACCTGAGCCGGATATATGTGAAGGGGGCCTTCAAACAGGGCAAGGCTATGGTTGAAATGGAGTGTGGCTTAAAATGCGACAAAAATGGACCATATTTTCAGAGCACTATTTTGTTCCCTAATGTAAGCTAACTAGCAGTTTGTTTAAACTTGGATTGGACAGTGTTCAGATGAGCCGGAGTTATAAAACAGCATGAGTACCTGTAAAAAAATCTGTGGACTGATTACTTTTGCACAAACAGACCATATTAATTATTTCTCCCAAAATGTTTTTCAGATGTTTTTCTGAGCCAAAGCTAGAAATAGTTTTTAGTGCAAGTCAGAAATAGGTTATAAGGATGGCTTCCTCATCCTACTGGATCCACTTTTGGCTTTGCTCTGCAAAACTGCATTTAAAACTGCACTGGCATTTTTTTTTTTAATAAAAAAAAAAAAAAAAAAGTTGTGTGTGAAATAGCCCTCACTTTGACATCTTTATCAAAGAATATAAGAGTCTGGGCCTATTTAATCTCCAGCTTGAGATTTAACTTCTCCTAATTCTTAGCACTCTGTGGGCAGGAATCATAACCTGCTGGTGCCAAATACGAGAGAAATCTGTTTTGATGTGAATGTCTGTTGTTCAGATGAGATGCCTGAGCACTGCTGGGAGAGATGTTGGTCTGCTTCCAACGTACAAGAATATGAAATGTCTTTTATTTGCAGCATTTCTTCTTCTTTGCTGAGAAAATCTCAGAAGTAATTGTTTATGTTAATTATGTTTTTTTTTTGTGATCTTGTAAGAACTTACTGTATACAAAGCTATGTGTAATCTTGGTTTTCAATGGCCCCCAAGACATCATTCGAGAACTTAAAAACACTGTTGGCTTTATGTTCCACTAGTACTTAAAAAATCTACCGACCTAAGTAATGTTAATCTAAGGGCTTGTTCACATTAAAGGGGTACTCCGGCGCTAAGACATCTTATCCCCTATCCCAGGGGTCGGCAACCCGCGGCTCCGGAGCCGCATGCGGCTCTTTTAAGCCTTTGAAGCGGCTCCGTGAGTCTGTCCCGGTCACCCTTACCTTTAGGTTTACTCACCTGCCCTGGTGCCATCGGAGCGGAGTCTCTTCTTCCGGGGCCGCGCGGATCCTCACTGTCATGTGACAATGTAATGTCACATGACAGTGATGTCGCCGGCCTGCGCGCTCAGTCGAGGAGAGCCGCCGGGAGAGGAAGACGCCTCGCGAGGAGCTGGTGAGTACCATTACTCACTTGCTTAACCCCTCACCCCGCGGCAGCGTTAATGCTGCCGCGGGCTGAGGGGTTAACGCTACCGCTGCCATGGGGTGAGGGGTAACTTAACCCCTCACCAGGCTCACCCCATCACCCCATCACCGCTGCCATGGGGTGAGGGGTAACTTAACCCCTCACCAGGTTAACCCCTCACCCCGCGGCAGCATTAACCCCCCTCTCCCCAGCCCACCCCAGGCCTGGGCCTAAAAAAAAGCCCACCCCAGGCCTGGGCCTAAGAAAAAGCCCACCCCAGGCCTGGGCCTTAAAAAAAGCCCACCCCAGGCCTGGGCCTAACTAAAAAAGCCCACCCCAGGCCTAGGCCTAACAGTTAGGCCCAGGCCTGGGGTGGGCTTTTTTAGTTAGGCCCAGGCATGGGGTGGGCTTTTTTTTTTAGTTAGGCCCAGGCCTGGGGTGGGCTTTTTTAGTTAGGGCCTAACTAAAAAAGCCCACCCCAGGCCTGGCCCTAAAAAAAAGCCCACCCCAGGCCTGGGCCTAAGAAAAAGCCCACCCCAGGCCTGGGCCTAACTAAAAAAACTCCCCGCAGGCCTGGGCATAAATAAAAAAAGCCCACCCCAGGCCTGGGCCTAAACATTGTTAAGTGAAAGTCCTTTTTTTCTTCAGATTGACAGTTGACTGCACGATCCTGTATATATAGCATTAAGGTAAGAAACAATATATGCAGTGTTATATTTGTTTTAAATGTTGCTATGGTTTTGCGGCTCCCAGTTTTTCTTTTCTTCGGAAACAGGTCCAAGTGGCTGTTTTTGTCTTAAAGGTTGCAGACCCCTGCCCTATCCAAAGCCTAGGGGATAAGATGCCTGATCGCGGGGGTCCCGCTGCTGGGGACCCCCGTGATCTTCCACGCCGCACCCCGTTAGAATCAGTCCCCGGAGCGTGTTCGCTCCAGGACTGATTACTGGCGATCACGGGGACAGAGCATAGTGATGTCACGGCTCTGCCCCTGTGTGACATCACGCTCTGGCCCCTCAATGCAAGCCTATGGGAGGGGGCGTGACGTCACTATGCTCCGTCCTCGTGGTCGAGATGGACTCAGCCTGAGGACCTCCAGCAGTTCTGGAAGCCGCTAAAGGTGGGTACTACATGGTAGATCCCGGGGATACCCAGCAACAGGACCCCGGCGATCTGACATCATATCCCCTATCCTTTGGATAGGGGATAAGATGTCTTAGCGCCGGAGAACCCCTTTAAGGAAATTCCTGGTGGATTTTGCTTGCAGCAGCCTCCCCTGAAATTGCACTTTATGTCCATATGGACAATAAAGGGAAGCTCCAGTACTAGACATCTAATCTCCTATCCACAGGATAAAGCGGTAAGATGTTTGATTGTGGGGGGTCCGACTGCTGGGATTGCCACAATTTCTGGCCCGGCATTTATATTCAGAATGCCGACTGTACTAGGCTAGGCCATGGTCGACACTCCTCCTCCATTCATGTCTATGGGAGAGACGGAGATAGTGTCCCATAGACATATATGGAGGGGGCATGTCTTCCACAGCTTCAGGCTGTGGTCGACAGTAATCCGGTGGAGATCACTCCGTGCATGGGAATTACCGGGGTTCTGGGCAGGAGATCGTGGGGGGTCCCAGCAGCCAGACTCCCTGTGATCTGACATCTTTTTCCATATCCTTTGGATAGGGGATGAAATGTCTAGTACTTGACTGCGCAATCCTGGAACTTCTCATGTTTTTCTCCAATCCCTCCATTCACATGTTTTTTTTGGCCAAACATTAATGCGTTCAGAATAAAGAAAGGCAAAGGAAGAAGCTGGCAGACATCCAGGGCTGGCTCCACCTATAGGCAAAATAGGCAGCAGTCTAGAGCGCCTTATTGATAGGGGCGCCGTTCAGCACTCTGCAGGTTATTTCTCCAGGTCCTGATAGCCGCAAAACTGTCCCCACAGTAGTAAGGTGATTACATGAGGAGGGGGGATTGTTATAGTGTGTCCCCCTAGTAGTAAAGAAATGAGAAAAGAAATGACAAGGGGAGGAGGTTTGTTACAGTGTGTCAACCCAGTAGTGGGAGATAACATGAGGAGGGGGTTTGTCACAGAGTGTCACCTCAGAAGTAAGGAGATTACATGACCCCACACTGAAATAATAAATTGTTCAAAGTTTGCATGATTTATTTTTCTTTTAAAGGGGTTCTCCACCATAAGGTGATTTTAGTACGTACCTGTCAGACAGTAATGGACATGCTTAGGAAGGATCTACGCTTGTCTTTGGGGCTTAAAGGCTATGTTGTGACATTACTATTACACTGTGGCTAGCTTTTTGTGAACTGGTATTTCCTGTTTGAGTTTTCTTTTTTGCACCCACCCATTGAATCATACATGAGCTGGATCCATTCAAAAGACCTGTGGTTTTCAATCAGGGTGCCTAGAGCTGTTGCATTAGTTGCAGATTGATCTCTCTCCCACCAAGCGATCTCTCCACCCATTGAAGCAGACAGGCTCCTTGTCATCAGCTGACTAGTTAATCAGGTCTCGGCCGCATTGCAACCTGGGAAAAATCTGAGACAACAGTCATTTTGTATGCAGTTAAAAATAAATATTGAGCCGGAAATGACATAAGAATTGTGAGAAAACCATCACACAGGTACAGACACTATATTGTGAACTACACAAACTTTACAGCCCCTGTAGCATAGTCAAATAAAAAAAAAATCCTGGAATACCCCTTTAAAGAGTCAATTTACAACTTCAGATAATCCATCCCTCATCTTCATGAGAAAAAAAAGAATATATTAACCACTTTAAAAACTAGATATTAACTTTGTGACATCTATGTGGCGCATGCAAACTTCTATTCTGGCAACAGTGCTTTAACTTTAGAAAAAGAAAACAAAATGTTATAATCAATAAAGCAGATATTACATTTTAATAACAGTGTAATATCCTCAGCATATGTTTACAATCTGCAATGCATTCACATGTGTTTAAAGAGAAAAAAATATTTTATTATGAAATTCTGTTGGAGAACGTTTCAGAAAACCAACACTTTTTTTAAAGCATTATAATCTTTAGTTTTTACTTGAACGTAGATAAAAAAAATATGAAGATGAAAATAAATTGTGAAACAATTCTATTTAAATAGAGGCCACATTACATCATCACTTACCAATATAGCAAATTAGTGCTCATACTTGATCTCCCCCACCTTTCTGCTCCTCTATTGGTTTTACATCATGCGCTGTGCTTTTTTTCCTCTTTTTCTTCCTGTATCCTCCACATTTCTCTGTGGCTTTAACCCCTTCAGGATCCATGATGTACATGTACGTCATGAGTCCGCTCCCGCTCTATAACTCGCGGCATCCCGAACAGCTTACAAGACAACCGGAGGATCCATACCTGCCTCATCTCTGTCCGATTGCCGAATGACTGCTCAGTGCCTGAGATCCAGGCATGAGCAGTCAATCGGCAGAATCATCGATCAATGGTTTCCTATGAGAAACCATTGAACGATGTAAAAGTTCAGCATGTGCAGTGTTATAGGTCCCTATGGGAGCTATAACACCACAAAAAAAAGTGCAAAAAAAGTGAATAAAGATAATTTAACCCCTTCCCTAATAAAAGTTTGAATCACCCCCATTTTCCCATTTAAAAAAAAAAAACTTTGTAAATTAAAATAAACATATGTGGTATCGCCGCATGTGGAAATGTCCGAATTATAAAAATGTATCATTAATTAAACCGCTCGGTCAATGGTGTACACGCAAAAAAATTCCAAAGTACAAAAAAGTGTATTTTTGGTTACTTTTTATATCATGAAAAAATGAATAAAAAGCGATCAAAAAGTCTGATCAATACAAACATGGTAACGCTAAAAAAAAAAAAAAAAAAAAAACTTAAGATCACAGCGCAAAAAGTGAGCCCTCATACTGCCCCATATGTGGAAAAATAATAAAGTTATAGGGGTCAGAAGATGACAATTTTAAATGTATAAATTACAGAAGTACGACAAAATCAAATTCAAATTTTTACAGAAGTACGACAAAATCAAACCAACATAAGTAGGTTATCATTTTAATCATATGGACCTACAGAATAAAGTGAAGGTGTCATTTTTACCGAACGATGTACTGTGTAGAAACGGAAGACCCCAAAAGTTACAAAATGGCGTTTTTTTTTTCAATTTTGTCACACAATGATTATTTTTTCCGTTTCGCCGTAGATTTTTGGGTAAAATTACTGATATCATTGCAAAGTAGAATTGGTGGTGCAAAAAATAAGCCATCACATGGATTTTTAGGTGCAAAATTGAAAGAGTTATGATTTTTTAAAGATAAGGAGGAAAAAACGAAAATGCAAAAACGGTAAAACCCCGGGTCCTTAAGGGGTTAAAGGGGTACTCCGCCCCAAGACATGTTATCCCCTATCCAAAGTTAATAATTACTATAAAGATATATCTACAGGGGCATTATCCGTGTTTTTTTTTTTTTTTATACTCGGGCTTGGCCAGTATCCTGAAACTAAACTAAAGAGGAAAACACTTCCTATTTAGTTTCAGTATACTGGCAGAGCTCGTTGCCCTATACCTATATTGTATTAATGTTTTTTCTTTTTCTTAAAAAGGCGTCTCTTGTCATATTCCCCAGTACCATAAAAGCTGTTACATGCCACACACTGTCCGCTTATTATATAATTTTATTTTCTCAACTGTTCATTTGTATATAATGTTTACAAGATTCTTTATTATCTTGTTTTTAAATGAAATTTTACAAAGTGCGTGCCCGGTTATTCAGATGTATATATTGCTTTTATAGCCAGGAGAGCCATCTCTAAATGTCCATTTACTTTTAGAATTTCTTGAGAATTTTCCAGAACCCTTAGGTTCCCCGAGGCACTTCTCCTTTGACTGCTATTACCTTCTGCCAAACCTTTGCGCTACCGTTGAATGCAGGCTGATCCAGGCATCCTGCATACTTTTACATCAGTGTGGGGCAAGGTGCATGTTGGTGTTGTGCCCACAGCGCATAAAGGAAAGCAAGCACATGTGGTACCACGGGTGGTGCAGGGAAATACCTTATCATTTTGTGACGCCAGGGCACCGTTAGCCTATACACGGTCTGAGGATGGAGACAGCTTCTCCTGGGCCAGACACAGGGAGTAAAGGAACACACCGACGTCAGGTTACGGACAACTGTCTTTACCGAGCTGGGTGCAGATGGTATTACATAGACAGTATGGTGCAGAGTGAGAGGATGCAGCATAACCCCTTGGGAGCCCTGTTGCGTTGCTGGGACTTGTGGTGCTTTCACCCAATAAATTGGTACTGACTTGAGAAACTTGAAGATTGATCCTGGTAGCTAGGGTTTTGTCAAGGACTTGTAGCTTCCTCCACCAGGGCATGAACTTTCACCATGTGGGTTAGCCTTGCAGAATGACCTGATAAAGTAGATTTGATCTGGGCCTTACCTTGGAGCTCTCTACACACAACACAGATTAACCACACTGGTGCTCAGGCTAGTCTGGGGCAACTCCCTCCCCACTATATGGGCTAGAATTAAGGGGTTCCCATTGGCAGGCAGGGTCACACGGGGTACACTGCTCCTCTGCTTAAAGGCATAGTAACACATAAATAACATACATAAGAATAACAACAAAATAATTATAAAAATATATAAATTCTTGGCATAGTGCTGAAACATAATTAATATAAAAATATGTTCCTCAGTGGGCCCAACACCGATGCTGCAGGTCTGCCCCGAAGCAGTCCGAAGCAACTGGACAGCCTTTGGTGCTGGGGCACCACACACACAACTTGCCTTGATTCATATTATTTATCATCAGGGTTTACGGCACTTTGAGCGTCTTCTCTGTGTTCATTTTTGTCTTCTATATCTGGTTATTTACTGCTTTAATTCCACCAGTAAAACAACAATAACAATCAATATTATTACCGCATATTGACACCAAATTTACTATACCTGGCTGTAAAATTTATTAGTAACATTTGTACTTTGCCTTTTCTTTTTATACATTTTTAATCCTGATGTGTCGCTCACATGTGTTTCTGATTTCTTTCTATTTTCAGCCAGTGCATTTTTATGCTTATGAGTCGCAGATGGTTATCAAAAGCAGCCATTCCATGTGAGAACGTGTGATGTTTATTACATGTATTAGCGTAATGTCTAATCATCTCGATAATAAGGGGCTATTACGTGTCTTCTAGGATGTTACTTCTGTTTTCAATACAGACAACAACTTCCGATAAGTTTGGACACATAGGAAGAGCCTGAACGGTTCACGGTAATGGCGTACATAAAGGGTAAAGAACAGAAGATGTCACCAGTGATGATGAGCATTGCCCAACACATCTAAGAGATTAGCAGCTTACACTTTGCTACACAAGGTAACTTTTAGCCTGTGGTATTTGAGGAATACAAGGAAAGAATTCAGACCTATACCACTGCATGTTGCTTTACAGATGTCTGCACCTACATGTGTCAGTAATTTAAAGATGTTCTGTCACTTTAAGGATGGTTTTACACACAGTGGGGCAGAATTAGTATGGCAAACGTGCCACATTTTTAAAAAGTTTTAGATGCTTTTTAGACACTTTCCCAGCATCCGACTAATGGGTCATGGCCTCATTAAATTGGATGAAGCTTCAGTAAAAGGGAGGTGGCTTGAGTTGAAACACCATGTTCCCAAACTGTGCCAAAACTCTGGAACAAGTTTCTGGCACAGTTTGGGCCAAGTAATAGTTGGTCTATGACTTAGATTAATATAGGGACATGTCGGCACTTCCGTGGAATCTGTGGTGGTGTACGAGGTGGGGTGAAGCCACAGGTAGAAGAAAGATGATACCCAGCACTCACCAGTAATGCACAGTGAAGATTTATTATGCCATAGTGTAGTATAAAGACGCGTTTCGGCGTGGGAGCCTTCCTCAGCTGTCTGCCTAGGCACACAGCTGAGGAAGGCTCCCACACCAAAATGCGTCCTTGTACTACACTATGGCATAATAGATCTTCACTGTGCATTACTGGTGAGTACTGGGTATCATCTTTCTTCTGCCTTTGATTTAGATTAGACAGTCTAAGGCTGGGTTAACATATATCCAGCAATTTGAATCCGGTGCCAATTATTTTTGCAGGCCGGAAGGGGTAAGAGGGGACACCTATGAAGTTAAAACCTATTTGCACCATAAAATTGGTTGGGGAAGGAAAGCAATGACAAAGAGGTTAGCCAATAAAGAAGATGGAATCTATAGGAGAAAAACATTTTGCTGTTTGAAGGGTATATCTTAAAGGTCCCTTCTACTAATATGTTTGATACATATTGTGTGTATACATAACTGTACCTGCTCCTCCACACCTATTTCCATGGACCTTCGTGACAATGGACACATCTCCATAAATAAAACCTAAAAAGATGCCTACAAGTTGAATTCAACTATGTAGGCCAGCCTTTCATACTAGTATAATTAGGCAAAAGCTTAAAGGGGTACTCTGCACCTAGACATCTTATCCCCTATCCAAAGGATATCCAAAGGATAGGGGATAAGATGTCTGATCACGGGGGTCCTGGTAAGTTTTGGAGCATGGAAAGACACCAACATAAACATGAGGCGAACATACAAATTCCATACAGATGTTGCCCTTGGTAGAGTTAAACCTTGGTCCCCATTGCTAACCACTGAGCCACCATGCTGCCTAAGTAGTAAATCCACATTCTTCCTATGTCATTTATTACTGTGCTTTCTGGACACATGCTTTTCAAATATGGGGACCAGGTATGAGTCAGATAGATGATTTTAGCTTTAAGAAGCAAAGCACACAGTAATATACCTCCTACACAAAGAATAAAATATTCAACATAGTATATTATCGTTCATAATGTATGGTAGGAAAACATCAGGCCAGGATTGGATCACATATAATTTTCCATGCCTGTTATTTCAAACAATATTTTTCATTTCCTATAGTTATAAAGTATGTGTTTATGATAGAGGTTAGAACTCAATGTATATTAGTTACTTTAATTTCTGATGAAAATTTCTGAACGTTTACATATTTTCTTAATGGGTTATAAATCATAATATAATAGTTAATAAATTCATGAACATTGTGACCTACTTAAATATATACTTGACATCTGGCAAAAATAAAACCCAAAACATCATCAATCTGTATGTGTGATATTATGTGCCAATTTGGCACCTTCCTTACATCAAGGGAATTAAGTACATGTGCAACAATTAAACCTCAATTGCAGAATTCTCTAATGCTCCGAAATCTATTACAGCATGAACCTTCAATGAGTCGAAAAGCTGCCAAGAGAACTGAACATAAAGCGGTTGCCCGGGATTAGAAGGACATGTCTACTTTATTCCAAGAACAACACCACACTAGAGATGAGCAAATCGGTTTGTGCCAATAAACTCTCCACCAATGGTGGATTTTAATGGAAGCTCAAATGGATTTGAGAATTTGTTTTTATTGGATGTGGCCCCACCATGATACCATGTATACAACTGTATTAGATCTCCATTTTTGTATGGGACTAAAATAGAATTTTGATGAAGATGAATGTGGCCTCTACTGTACTTCTGAATTCCTCACATTCGATATGGAGATATATAGTGATGAGCGAACTTTTCAAAAATGAGATTCGGCTGATTCGCCGAATTTTCCGGAAAAGTGCGTTTCGATCCGAATTTTTGCGTGGCAAATCTATATTAAAAAAGGCTATTTCTAGCCTACATACAGCCTCTATAGGGGTATAGAACACTTTGCTGTGTTCTAAAACGCATATGGAGTGTGTTGGGTTAGTGAAATAATACTGTTATTCAGAATAACATGCAGATTACATTGCTTTTAGAAACACTGCCGCAGAGCAGCACAATGACAGAGCCTGGTGGTGGCATCAAAGTCAGGAGACAATGTAGTGACTGAATGACAGCTTGGAGGTGTTGGCAGCATGAGGAGACCATTTAGTGGCTGAATGGCATAGCGCTGAGGTGTTGGCAGAATGAGGACACCATATAGTGGCTGAATGACACAGCTTGGATGAGGCTGAAGCGTGAGGACACCATATAGTGGCTGAATGACACAGAATGGAGGTGTTGGCAGCATGAGGTCACCATATAGTGGCTGAATGGCACAGTGTGGAGGTGTTGGCAGCATGAGGACACCATATAGTGGCTCAATGACACAGAATGGAGGTGTTGGCAGCATGAGGACACCATATAGTGGCTGAATGGCACAGTGTGGAGGTGTTGGCAGCATGAGGACACCATATAGTGGCTGAATGACACAGCTTGGATGAGGCTGAAGCATGAGGACACCATATAGTGGCTCAATGACACAGAATGGAGGTGTTGGCAGCATGAGGACACCATATAGTGGATGAATGGCACAGTGTGGAGGTGTTGGCAGCATGAGGACACCATATAGTGGCTGAATGACAGAGCTTGGATGAGGCTGAAGCATGAGGATACCATATAGTGGCTGAATGACACAGAATGGGGGTGTTGGCAGCATGAGGACACCATATAGTGGCTGAATGGCACAGTGTGGAGGTGTCGGCAGCACGAGGACGAGGACACCATATAGTGCCTGAATGACACAGCTTGGATGAAGCTGAAGCATGAGGACACCATATAGTGGCAGAATGACACAGCATGGAGGTGTTGTCAGCATGAGGAGACCATATAGTGGCTTAATGACACAGCATGGACATGTTGGCAGCATGAGGACACCATATAGTGGCTGAATGACACAGCATGGACATGTTGTAAGCATGAGGACACCATATAGTGGCTGAATGATACAGCTTGGATGAGGCTGAAGCATGAGGACACCATATAGTGGCTGAATGACACAGCATGGAGGTGTTGGCAGCATGAGGACACCATATAGTGGCTGAATGGCACAGTGTGGAGGGGTTGGCAGCATGAGGACACCATATAGTGGCTTAATGAAACAACTTGGATGAAGCTGAAGCATGAGGACACCATATAGTGGCAGAACGACACAGCATGGAGGTGTTTTCAGCATGAGGAGACCATATAGTGGCTTAATGACACAGCATGGACATGTTGGCAGCATGAGGACACCATATAGTGGCTGAATGACACAGCATGGACATTTTGTCAGCATGAGGACACCATATAGTGGCTGAATGACACAGCTTGGATGAGGCTGAAGCATGAGGACACCATATAGTGGCTGAATGACACAGCATGGAGGTGTTGGCAGCATGAGGACACCATATAGTGGCTGAATGGCACAGTGTGGAGGTGTTGGCAGCATGAGGACACCATATAGTGGCTGAATGACACAGCATGGAGGTGTTGTCAGCATGAGGAGACCATATAGTGGCTTAATGACACAGCATGGACATGTTGGCAGCATGAGGACACCATATAGTGGCTGAATGACACAGCATGGACATTTTGTCAGCATGAGGACACCATATAGTGGCTGAATGACACAGCTTGGATGAGGCTGAAGCATGAGGACACCATATAGTGGCTGAATGACACAGCATGGAGGTGTTGGCAGCATGAGGAGACCATATAGTGGATGAATGGCACAGCCCGGAGTTGCCAGCAGCATGAGTAGGCACTAGGCCTTCACAATCCCTAAGATTAAAAGATGAATTAAGAAATTTAAACTGAAGATTTTGGATAGCGGGTGCTACCTATGAGAAAATTAGAAATTACCAGACCCAGGCCCCACAGCAGCATCAGTAACCCATATGTTGCCTGAATGACACAGCCTGGAGTTGGCTGATGCACGAGTACACACCAGGGCTTCACAATCCCTCCAAAAAAAACAACACAATTTTTTAAATTTTTGAAAAAGATTTTGGATAGCGGTTGCTACCTATGAGAAAATTTGAAATTACCAGACTCAGGCCCCACAGCGGCATCAGCAACCCATATATTGCCTGAATGACACAGCCTGGAGTTGACTGATGCACGGGTTCACACCAGGGCTTCACAATCCCCCCCAAAAAAACACCACAATTTTAGAAATTTTTGAAAAAGATTTTGGATAGCGGGTGCTACCCATGAGAAAATTTTAAATTAACAGACCCAGGCCCAGCAGCGCCATCAATTTTTTATTTGAAATTTAAAACAACCTTTGCGTGTCCCGGACCCCAGCATGTGGGTACAAAGGACCAAATCCAACAAGCCCCCACAGGGCTCATGTGGCCGTAAGATTTAGGCGAAACATCTCCATTGCCCTGACCGGCCATTGTTTCCAAGACTTCTCGCCAAGGCAAACCATGTGAAGAACAGCGTGACACTGCCGTGACCTGCACACATGGAAGGGCCACTGAGACTTGTCCAGGCAGTGGAGGCTTAAGACACAGGAGGATGTGGAGGCGGAGTAGCCCACTGTCGCAGGACCAACGGGCTGACAGAGTGTAGCAGGAAGCAGCACTGAGTACACACCAGGGCTTCAGAATCCCAAAGAAAAAACAACCATTTTCAAAATAATTTTAAGAATATTTAGGACAGCGGGTGCTACCTATATGTTGCATGAATGACACACCCTGGAGTTGGCTGATGCATGAGTACACACTAGGGCTTCACAATCCCTCAAAAAAAGCACAACAATTGTAGAAATTTATGAAGAAGACTTATGGATAGCAGGTGCTACCTATGAGAAAATTTGAAATTCCTAGACCCAGGCCCATCAGCACCATCAGTAAACCATATATTGCCTGAATGACACAGGCTGGAGTTGGCTGATGCATGAGTACGCACCAAAGCTTCACAATCCCTAATAAAAAAGACAAATATTTTTTACGAAAAATGTTAACGAAAATTTAGGACAGCGAGTGATCTCTATATATTACCAGAATGACGCAGCCTGGAGTTGGCTACAGCATGAGGATACCATTGAAATGTGTGATTTTTTTATTTGAAATTTAAATCAAAATTTGTGTCCCGGACCCAGCTGTGTGGGTACAAAGGACCAAATCTCACAAGCACCCACAGGGCTCATGTGGCCGTAAGATGTAGGCGCAACGTCTCCATAGCCCTGACCGGCCATTTTTGTTTTTTGTACCTTTGTTTAAGATCAAGCGCATATCCAAGAGTTCAGAAGACTCTATAATGCAGGATGGTGGACCACCAAAAGACATTCTTCTATAAAATAATTTTTTATTAAATGAAGAAGCAGAGTTCATCCCTCTGCGTATTTAAAAAAAAAATTTTACTTAAAAAATCACACGCAACAATCGTTCAATGGTGTAATGGGTATTATTGTGGAAAATTCAAGTTTATTACTGTGATAATTATCAGAAAATTTGAAAAAAACACTACCCAAGAGTGTTTAATAACCCCATACATTGCACCATAAATGTTGAAATTTTAATTAAGCATGTATGTATGTATTTCAAAAATCCTAAAATTAAAGGCCCAAGCCCAGAAGCATCAGGAAGTCAAGTACTTCCTGAAAGACACAGGAGCATTTCTCTACTACCGATTGGATGGTTTAGTGAGGTCCTCGGATCGGCCCCTGTGGGGTAGGAGAAGGCCCTAGCCGAGCGACGAGAGTTTAAAGATCATTGCTGAAATAAGCATTAAGCATGTATTAGCTACTGCTAAACTTCCCAAAATTTAAGGCCCAAGGCCTGAGGCATCAGGGAGGCAATTATTTCCTGAAAGACACAGAATGAGTCAGGAGCAGTCATTCGCAGTACCCAAGAGGGTTTCATAACCAACCCCTTACATTTAAAAGTCAATGTTGAAATTTGCATTAAGCATGTATTTAGCTACTGCTGAACATCCAAAAATTGAAGGCCCAAGGCCTGAGGGCAGGGAGCAAGTAGTTCCTGAAAGACACAGAATGAGTATAGAGCAGGCATTCGCAGTACCCAAGAGGGTTTCATAACCCCTTACATTTAAAGATCAATGTTGACATTTGCATTAAGCATATATTTAGCTACTGCTAAACATCCAAAAATTAAAGGCCCAAGGCCAGAAGCATCAGTGAGGCAAGTAGTTCCTGAAAGACACAGTTTGAGCCAGGAGCAGGCAATTACAGTACCAAAGAGGGTTCCATAACCCTAATTGATAACCCAAGAGGGTTTCATAAGCAACCATAATTGGGAAATGTTGGTGTAGCAGCTTGGTCAATCTACTCTGAGGCATCTGGCATTGGTGGCTGGAAATCCTGGCTGATCCATCCCTGATTCATCTTGACAAACGTCAGTCTCTCCACATTTTTGGTGGACAGACAAGTTCGCCTTGGGGTGACCATGGCCCCGGCCGCACTAAACACCCGCTCTGATGGCACACTACTGGCCTGGCAGGACAGCTTTTCCAGGGCAAACTCTGCTAGTTGTGGCCATAAATCAAGTTTGACTGCCCAGAAGTCCAGCGGATCTTCAATGGTTGTTTGCATGGCCATGTCAAGGTATGCCACCACCTGTTGGTTCAGGTCCTGCTCCATGTCTACCTGCTGCTGATGAGTTGCTTCACTATGCGGGTGAAGAAAGCTACTCATCAGCGACTGTAGACTCAGGCTGCTGCTGATTGAGCTGGTACTGCTCCTCCCACCCCTCCCCTCCCCAGCAGCCATGGCAGTGGAAGGTGAGCACAGAGGGCCCCCCGAGTCAGACCTGCGAGTGGATGGGCCATGTGGCCAATAGGCATCAGCCAACTGACTACGTAGAATGTCTCTGTAGTAGGTCAGTTTGTCCTCCCTCTCAGTGGGTGTAAAAAAGGCCCCCATTTTGGGACGGTAGCGAGGGTCTAATAAGGTGGAGATCCAGAAGTCATCCCGCTGACGAATTTTGACAATTCGGGGGTCACTACGCAAGCAACTGAGCATGCATCGTGCCATTTGCGCCAGTGACTCGGAGGGACTACCTGCCTCCATCTCCACTGCATACTGCCACGGTGTGTCTGGGTCCTCTGTGTCAACTTCCTCATAACCCTCCAGCTCCTCTGGCTGCTCCTGCTCCTCCTCTCCTGTCCGAAGACTAGAAACACCGGCCCTCTCATCCAACCTAAACTGTGCTCCGCTCTGCCCCTCATCATCCGCCTCCTCCAGTTAAGCACCCACAGGGCTCATGTAGCCTTGAGATGTAGGCGCAACGTCTTCATTGCCGTGACCAGCCATGGTTTCATTTATTTGTTGTAGGAAATGTGGGAGTGGAATTACGTCGTTCATGGAGTAATCCAGGCGACTCGCAAATAATGTGGCTTCCTCAAAGGGCCTCAGCAAACGGCAGGTGTCACGTATGAGCTGCCACTGGTTCACATTGAAGTTACACAGGGGAGTACTCCTATCTGCTTGAATCATCAAGAAATCCGTGATGGCTTTTCTTTGTTCGTAAAGTCTGTCCAACATATGTAGGGTGGAATTCCAACGTGTGGCAACGTCACAAATAAGACTATGTTGTGGGATACCATTCTGATGCTGCAGCTCAAGGAAGGTGTGCTTGGCGGTGTACGAGTGGCTGAAGAGCATGCACAGTTTCCTTGCCATTTTCAGGATGTTTTGCAAATGGGGTGAAGACTTGAGGAAGTGCTTGACAACCAGATTCAACACGTGTGCCATGCAGGCGCATGTTTCACACTTCCTTGTCGCAGCGCGGACACAATGTTCTTCCCGTTGTCGGTCACCATGGTTCCCATTTCCAGATTTCGTGGAGTAAGCCATACTCGGATTTCTTTTTGAATAAACTTTAGCAGTTCCTCCCCTGTGTGACTCGGGACGTGCAATGGAGGCCGAGGACACGGTGGAGCATGAGGAGGCGGCGTCGCACACTGTAACGGGACCAACTGCCTGGGAGCGAGAGCGTGGAGGAGAAAGCGGTGTGACCTGTCCAAGTTGCTGTTGTGGCTGTGCAGGAGCCGTAAAAGACAAGTATTGTCCCTGCCCGTAGTTACAGCTCCACACGTTGGCGCTGCCGTGCACTTTTGAACACACCGACAGGCTCAAGGACTGGCCCACCTTCTCTTGTACAAACTTATGCAGGGCTGGTACTGCCTTCTTCGCAAAGAAATGACGGCTTGGGACTCGGCTCGGCACAAGCCATCAATTCCCTGAATGCTGCAAAGTCCACCAGTTGGAAAGGGAGGGACTGCAACACCAGCAACTTGGACAGGAGCACATTCAACTTCTGCGCTGTTGGATGAGTGGGCACATACTGTTGTCTCTTGGACATGGCTTCGCCGATCGATTGTTGGCGGAATGGTTGACTATGAGCGGAGGAAGCAGGAGCGCAAGAAGGATGGTTTGACACAATGCTCCCTTCGGCTTAGGTGGTGGAGCCTTGGCTGGATGACGGAGGGAGCGGATGGCCACTGGGTGATGCGGCAGGCTGGACCACTACCTCGGAGCCACGGTTATCCTCGGCCGTTTTATGGTGGCGAATCATGTGTTGACGCAGGGCCGTGGTGCCGAGATTGGGACCCTGGCCACTCTTCACCTTCTGCCAACAGATCTTGCATGTGGCTAAGTGAACCTCCTCCGGATGTCTTATGAAAAACTTCCACACCGCCGAGTAGCTGATTTTCCCACCCGCAGTCAGCACTAATTGACTGCTACTGGCGCCGTCTCCAGGAACCCCTGTTCCACTACCTCCCGGAAAGGTAGGCTGCCACGAAGCAGGTGGTCTCCCCCGGGCTCGTTTGGCTCCTGAATTTCCACTACTGCCACTACGCTGACTGCCAACCGTGCTACCGCCTTGCTGCCTCAAGGGCAACCTGCAACTCTCTTCTCCTGATGATGATGAAGCCCCTTCTGCACTTGGCTCCCAATTGCGATCGGCTTCATCATCATCAACAGTTGTGTGCACGTCACTGATGTCCTCCTCAGGTTCCCCAACAGTGTCTGCTTCAGGACCCTGAACACTTGCAACACCGCCTCCCACGTCACTCTCCGCATCACTACTTGGCCGCCTAGTGGAGCAAGCGGCGCATGTCTTCTCCCCTTCTTGGCTGTCCAGTAGCTGCTGACTGTCCTCTATTTGATCGTCCTCAGTAAATAGTGGAGCTGAACCCACAGCATAAGATACTTCTTTAGGAGAGGGAACAGCATAGGACAAAGGCAATGGGAGGACACGGACTGCTCCCGGGCTATGCCAACTGAGGGTTGTGTCTGAGGAACCCACCGACTGTTGACTGGGGGTGTCAGATGTCACTTGTGATAATGTGGATGAGCGTGTTAACCAATCAACAAAGGCAGATGGGTTGCTAGTGGAGACACGACCGCTGGCTGATAACGGGAGCTCAGGCCTCTCGCTGCGACTCCTGCTGACACTCGCCCCAAGTCTGCTGCCAACTCTGCCTGAAGTATTTAGGCCTCTGCCACTCCTCTGTGCACGTCCTGGCACTTCTCTGCCTGACATACTTAATGCATTTATGAGGGTATTACAATACACTACACTACTTTTTAAACAGTATTTGTCTAGAACAGTAGCAGGTGATTACTTACGGCTGTCCTTGAACAGTATGTAGGCCCTTGACAGATTAACAGGTACTAAGTGGTACATTACTTGGATGTACCTATGCGGTATGCACTGATGAGGGCAGTAATATGCCTAACTATTAGCAGAAAAAACTCTGTATTTTTGTAATACACCAGCTGGTGGATACTATTGTTTGGACTTTGACGGTATGGAGCACCTTGACAGCTACTAAATGGTACAATACTTGGATGTACCTATGCAGTATGCACTGATGAGGGCAGTAATATGCCTAACTATTAGCAGAAAAAACTCTGTATTTTTGTAAAACACCAGCCGGTGGATACTATTGTTTGGACTTTGACGGTATGGAGCACCTTGACAGCTTAACAGGTACTAAATGGTACAATACTTGGATGTACGTATGCGGTATACACTGATGAGGGCAGTAATATGCATATTAGCAGAAAAAACTCTGTATTTTTGTAAAACACCAGCCGGTGGATACTATTGTTTGGACTTTGACGGTATGGAGCACCTTGACAGTTTTACAGGTACTAAATGGTACAGTACTTGCATGTACCTATGCGGTATGCTGATGAGGGCAGTTATATATGCATAAATATACGCAGAAAAAACTGTTTAAAGAAAAAAACAACAACCGATGAATAGTATTGTTTGGACTTGCACAGTATGTAGCCAGCCCCTTGACAGATTAACAGGTACAAAATGGTGCAAATGCACTACAGTCCACTGAACAATCACATATTTCTGAACAGCAGCAGGACCCAACAGTGCAGCACCACAAAAAAAAAAATCTAGTGATTAAACCCTAAATTGCACTCTGTCACACAATTCTGAGCAGCAGAAGATTTGTGGAGCAAATAAAAATAAACTCAATTGGGCTGAACAATGAGGAGATAAGATGCTTCAGAAAGTTCAGGCAGCTTGGAGATCTGTATGAGGCAGCTGACAGCTATCTGCCCCTCTCTGCTGCAATGCTCAGTAACGTGAATTGGAGGTTTAGCTATCAATGATCCTTCTCAGAGTAACAGCACAGCACTCTGCACTCCTGCCTTTCCCTAATGCTGATGTGACTAGCAGTTGCAGTGTAACGCTGTGGTATGAGCTATTCACACACACACAGTCCCGTCCTCTCCATCTGAGTGCATAGATTAAATGAAGAGAGGCAAGATGGCCGCCGATTATATAGGGGCTGTGACATCACAGGGGTCAGTGATCACTGATAGGCTGCATCTCACATGTGATTCAGGGTCAGCCCGCCTACCTTCATTCCCGCCGCTGTTTCCCGCCCTCCCATAATCCCCTGCCCCATGTACTCACATGTGGATCCGCCATCTTAGGTCCCCAATAGCCTGGAACGCTGTAAAATGGAGTTTAATGAAGCGATTCGCACAATAGAATCGCGGCGATATTCGTATTCGTTGCGAATCTAATTTTTCATGAAATTCGTAATGAATTTGGGTTCGTCAACTTCGATTCACTCATCTCTAGAGATATACAAGGATTTGGCTTATTGGATTTTTTTAATCTGCCAAAAAATCTTGGCATTCTCCATCAGACTGGGGGGGAGTGTTATTTAAATAATTTTGTGCCACTTTTTATGCTTTAGCTGTGCCACATTTGCTTAAAATCACAAACTATTAGCTCCACATATTCAGATTTTTAGTACCCAATTTAGCTCCCTGTTTGCCAGTTTTTCAAAAAGTGGTGTGGCTAAGCTTTTTGCACTCTTAGCACTGTATTTTCAAAGGTTTAGCACATGTTTCTGGTGCACAAAGTATCACAGTTAATACCAAGTATGCCTGGTATAAAATGATGTGCTATTTGCCCCAAATATTAAAAAAAAACAAACACACTTCACAAAAAGAGGGGCAGTTAACACTCTTTGAGGCCCAAAATGAAGAGCCCTGATAACACAAGTCTTTGAATATTCCCCCCTGTATGTCTATAGGCATTGAAAAGCAAAACTTTTGACATGTCCTAAGAACATGTCAAAACGTTTTTATTGATTTCCAGAACCTGACCCGACCAATCCCTAAAACAAATTATCTAGATCGCTAGAACCGATCATTGGAACTAGAAAGCGGTCACAAGCTTCTCTACTTACTCTTGGTCATGTGACGCGATATCAGGAGGGAACGCAATAAGCATGCATCTCTCAGCCTGTTCTAGTGATTTGTCAGGTGTAATGACAGGTGCAATATTAAGGCCTCCTTTATACATCAGAATTTTGGAGCAGAATATGGCTGAAAAATTCTACTTGAAAATTCCATTCCAGCAGAGTCCCATTTGCCAAATCATGCACGCAGCGGAATTTCTGCAATGGAAACATCTGTCGTAGCATTTACTTCAATGAGCCGGATAGACTCAACTAGTGGCTCAGATCGGCTCATTTTTGAACCGCATGAGTTCATGTTTTTTAGTCTGGCAACAAAAATTGATAAGGTCCAAAAATAAGATGACCAGAGTCACTAGCTGACTCCATCCGGCTCATTGAAGTGAATGGGGTACGGCGCTGGTCACTAATTTTTCCTGTCGGTTCCGTATGCTTAAATCAATCGTGGGAATGCACCTTTAGTTAGAGTTCTTATTTCATGAAGAATGCACGTATTTACAAGAAAACATGTGTAATAGCCTATCTTTGTTCCCTACAATGAGAAATCCCCTTTATAAGGAACCCCTAATCTATTAGTGTTCATAGCGCATGTGGCTGGCATTTACTGTATTACTGTACTTATCCTGCATTGGCCGCTGAAGGGAAAATGTATGGCCAACTGGAGCTTTCCCCGGTGCTAGCAGTTAGTGGGTTAACCTTTATTTTGTAAACACTCTAATGACATGGCCGGCTGCAGGCTACATCTAATGTAGTCAATCTATAGACTGGCTTCTGCATATAGAGAACCCAATACTCACTGTGGCTACAGGTTTATTCAAGTCTTGCAAATATAGTGAAACATTTTTGAGAAGACCACCCAAAATCACATTGAAAAGTGGTCTTTTATGCAAGGGATTTTCTAAAAGGAAATTGACACTATGTATGTTGGACGGAATATCTGTCACAGGAAATCTGTCTGGGATAAGGAGGTGGCCTTCTCGTCTTTTGGAGAGGTTTAAAACATCTATTGGCTTCATATAAATATTGCTGAATGAGCTTCGCATTGATACTAAGATGGATCCTATGACATAAAAATGGATCCATGGTATTACTAAGTTCACATGTAGAATTTCATTATTAGATCATGTCTACAAACTATGGTTTCTAAGAGAAGTACAAAGATTTTTCTTCCCCCTCACATAAATGGAAAATTAAAGGGGTACTCCGGTGGACAACAAATTCTTTCTAAATGAAACGATGAGAAGAAAAGAAAACGGAGCACTCACACGATGACTGTATTCAAGGCAGGTAAGCAAACATCAAGGGGTATCTTCTTTTCTTCAGCGGGGAGGAGGTAGATCATCCGAGGGGAGCCTCAGATGGATTTTACTGCCACCCCGCTAAAGAAAGGAAGATACCCCTTGATGTTTGCTTACCTGCCTTGAATACAGTCATCGTGTGAGTGCTTTGTTTTCTCTTCTTCTTATTGTTTCATAGAGTTGATATCTTTACTATGGCGTGAGCACCTCTGAACATCCCGGTTTCCGACATATCATCCAGTTCACACAGTAGTCATACATATTGTCCTCCCATTATTATACGGTTATATTTTATAGTTATATCGGTGCTGGTTCACACAGTTCTCTCCAGATCACAAATTCTTTCTAATGCAAGTTATACAGATTTGTAAATTACTTCTATTTAAATATCTTATTCCTTCTAGTACTTATCAACTGCTGTATACTCCAGAGGAAGTTGTGTAGTTTTTTTTTCCATCTGACCACAGTGCTCTCTGCTGACACCTCTGTCCATGTCAGGAACTGTCCAGAGAAGGAGCTAATCCCATAGCAAAACTCTCCTGCTCTGGACAGTTCCTGACACAGACAGAAGTGGCAGCAGAGAGCACTGTGGTCAGACGGAAAAGAACTACACAACTTTCTCTGTAGTATACAGCAGCTGATATGTACTGGAAGGATTAAGATTTTTAAACAGAAGAAGTTTACAAATCTGTTTAACGTTCTGGCACAAGTTGATTAGAAAAAAAAATTGTTTTCCACTGGAGTACCCCTTTAATTACCAATGTAATTAATTAAGGAATTCTTACACATGTCACTTTGACAGTACTATTTATCTGACATACTTTTATTGTGAATTTGTAAAATATTTAATAAATATGTGATGAGTGTCGATTCTTCTGGGACCCTAATAAATTATAAGAATCGAGCTCCCTTAAATGGAGTAAGAGGATAGTAGACAAGTGTCAGCACAACTGCGATGGTTGTGGTGTACTTGGTGGCATCAAATCCAATAATAACAGTAGTAAGAAAATCCCAGCACTCACACATTGGTTGGTTGGCCAATCCCATCAAAATAGTTGGATCCTTTAAACATCATTTTAATGTATGGGCAATGTTACCCCCACACACTTTATTGACCTGCTACGCCCTTCACATGTCTTTCTCCATTTCCAGAGTAAGAAGGTCTCAGTACTCACCAAGTTAGATGCAATAACTAAAGTGTTTATTCACATCTGGCCATAGTGGTTGTACAGATAGCTGAGGAAGGCCTGCTGCATTGTAAGTAGGGCCGGGCGGGGGCCCAAAATAGGCCCAGGCATATTAGACTATGCAGCCTTTTTTTTGGGTGGGGGTTACAGCAGTCAGAACCCCATTAAAATAAACTGGGCTGCATAGTCTAAAACAAGCATAGGAAACCTTCTGCACTGTAGATGTTTTGGACTATATCTCCCATAATGCTCTTATAGCTAAAATTTTGTAGTCCAAAACATCTGCAGTGCTGAAGGTTGCCCATGCCTGGTCTAAAATCATCTTGGTTCAAGTGGCTATCCAGTTGCCAAGCTACAACTCCCATCATGCCTCCAAAATAATGCCTTATCCGTAACTCAAAAACTTCGTGAAACACGACTAAAACTTTGTAACCTATTAAGAGGGGAATTTGATAAGTCTACTAGAACAATGAGAACTACACATTACGCAAATATTGACAAACCTACCTCCTATACAGCACGCAAAGCTAAAGGGTATAAAAACACAATAAGGATCCCATATTTGAAAAACCCGAACTACAATACTACAATAACCCACCCGAAAGAAATAGCTGACAGTATAGCTAATTTTTACAAAAACTTATACAACCTTAAAGATGATCCACAAATCTTACAACCTCCTATTGAACATATTAGGAAATATCTACAGAGTTGTAATTTACCCAAAGTTAGCCAGGCAAATATAGAACTACTCTCTACCTCTATCTCAATACAAGAAATCCGACAAGCAATCCATAAACTTCCCACAAACAAGTCACCAGGTCCGGATGGATTCACTGCTGAATATTATCAAACCTTCACAGACATACTAACACTACATTTACTGGACACTTTCAATAAAGCGTTCATATCAGGTACCCTACCCCAAGACTTGCTCACTGCAACCATTGTAACCTTACCCAAACCAGGTAAGCTGTCAGACCAACCAGCTAATTTACGACCAATCTCCCTACTTAATCAAGATCTCAAAATTTATGCCAAAATCTTAGCGAACAGGCTCCAACATGTAATACCACTGCTCACGGACTCAGACCAAACAGGTTTCACGAGTGGACGACAAACATTTGACGCAAAACGACGTGTACTCAATTTGGTAGCGCTGACAGAAAAAAACAGAACCCCTTCCCTATTACTATCATTAGACGCTGAAAAAGCATTTGATAGAGTTAATTGGACTTATTTAAAAGAAACGCTAAATACATTTGAGATCCCTACACCCTATATTAACCCCTTAAGGACAATGGACGTACTCCTACGCCCCCGTTTCCGAGTCCTTAAGGACCGAGGACGTAGGAGTACGTCCTGTCCTTTCCCGGCCCCCCGCCGCTAGCCGGAGGGGAGCCGGTGCCCGATGCCTGCTGAAATCGTTCAGCAGGCATCGCGGCATATCGCCCAGGGGGGTCATTATGCCCCCCCATGTCGGCGATGGCCGCAGATCGCTGGACAATTCAGTCCAGCGATCTGCGGCGATTCCGGGTCAATCGGGTCTCCAGTGACCCGGTGACCCGGAATTACTGGCTGATCGGGGCCGTCAGAGACGGCCCCGAACAGCCAGAGCCTGCAGGGGTGAGGTGGCACTGGTGCCACCTCACGATCGCCCTGATTCGTCGGCCGGATTACCGGCCGACCAATCAGGGCGCCTGCTGCGGGTGTCACTCCCGCACCCGCTCCGCCCCTCTTCCGGAGGACGTGAGCGGGTGCGGGACGTGCACCCCTGGTGCTGGGGACCCCGATCCCCGGCGTTAATGTTGGGATCGGGGCCCCAGGAGCGACGACAGCGGCAGCGGCGGGACTGACCTGTGGGGCAATCAAGCAGCAGCAGGAGGTGAGTGACATCCTCCTGCTGTTGCTTAGCAACAGCTCCCAGCATGCAAAAAGGGCATGCTGGGAGCTGTAGTTATGCAACAGGAGGAGGCAGACCACCACAACTCCCAGCATGCACTTATGGGCATGCTGGGACTTATGGTTTTGCAACAGCTGGAGGCACATTCTTTCTATGGAAAAGTGTACCTTCAGCTGTTGTGTAACTACAACTCCCAGCTTGCACAAACAGCTTAAGTGCATGCTGGGAGTTGTAGTGGTGCATCTGCTGGTTGCATAACTACAACTCCCAGCATGCCCGTTGGCTGTCGGTGACTGCTGAGAGTTGTAGTTTTGCAACAGCTGAAGGCACACTGAGTTAAGTAGCAAACCAGTGTGTCTCCAGCTGTTGCATAACTACAATCCCCAGCATCCCCAGCCAAAGTAGTATGCCTCCCGCTGTTGCATAACTACAACACCCAGCATGCCCTTCCGCTGTCCGTACATGCTGGGGGTTGTAGCTTTTGCAACAGCTGAAGGCACACTGGTTGCAAAACACTGAGTTTGTTGCCAAACTTGGTGTTTTACAACCTGTGTGTCTCCAGCTGTTGCAAAACTACAACTCCCAGCATGCACTGTGTTACGCCGAGCGCTCCGGGTCCCCGCTCCTCCCCGGAGCGCTCGCTTCTCTCTCGCTACCGCAGCGCTCCGGGCAGCTCCACTGACCCGGTGCGCTGCGATACCGTCTCCAGCCGGGATGCGATTCGCGATGCGGGTAGCGCCCGCTCGCGATGCGCATCCCGGCTCCCGTACCTGACTCGCTCTCCGTCTGTCCTGTCCCGGCGCGCGCGGCCCCGCTCCCTAGGGCGCGCGCGCGCCGGGTCTCTGCGATTTAAAGGGCCACTGCGCCGCTGATTGGCGCAGTGGTTCCAATTAGTGTGTTCACCTGTGCACTCCCTATTTTTACCTCACTTCCCCTTCACTCCCTCGCCGGATCTTGTTGCCATTGTGCCAGTGAAAGCGTTTACTTGTGTGTTCCTAGCCTGTGTTCCAGACCTCCTGCCGTTGCCCCCGACTACGATCCTTGCTGCCTGCCCCGACCTTCTGCTACGTCCGACCTTGCTTCTGTCTACTCCCTTGTACCGCGCCTATCTTCAGCAGTCAGAGAGGATGAGCCGTTGCTAGTGGATACGACCTGGTCACTACCGCCGCAGCAAGACCATCCCGCTTTGCGGCGGGCTCTGGTGAAAACCAGTAGTGACTTAGAACCGATCCACTAGCACGGTCCACGCCAATCCCTCTCTGGCACAGAGGATCCACTACCTGCCAGCCGGCATCGTGACAGTAGATCCGGCCATGGATCCCGCTGAAGTTCCTCTGCCAGTTGTCGCCGACCTCACCACGGTGGTCGCCCAGCAGTCACAACAGATAGCGCAACAAGGCCAACAGCTGTCTCAACTGACCGTGATGCTACAGCAGCTACTACCACAGCTTCAGCAATCATCTCCTCCGCCAGCTCCTGCACCTCCTCCGCAGCGAGTGGCCGCTTCTGGTCTACGACTATCCTTGCCGGATAAATTTGATGGGGACTCTAAATTCTGCCGTGGCTTTCTTTCCCAATGTTCCCTGCACTTGGAGATGATGTCGGACCAGTTCCCTACTGAAAGGTCTAAGGTGGCTTTCGTAGTCAGCCTTCTGTCTGGAAAAGCTCTGTCATGGGCCACACCGCTCTGGGACCGCAATGACCCCGTCACTGCCTCTATACACTCCTTCTTCTCGAAAATTCGAAGTGTCTTTGAGGAACCTGCCCGAGCCTCTTCTGCTGAGACTGCCCTGTTGAACCTGGTCCAGGGTAATTCTTCCGTTGGCGAGTACGCCGTACAATTCCGTACTCTTGCTTCAGAATTATCCTGGAATAATGAGGCCCTCTGCGCGACCTTTAAAAAAGGCCTATCCAGCAACATTAAAGATGTTCTGGCCGCACGAGAAATCCCTGCTAACCTACATGAACTCATCCATCTTGCCACTCGCATTGACATGCGTTTTTCCGAAAGGCGTCAGGAGCTCCGCCAGGATATGGACTTTGTTCGCACAAGGCGTTTTCTCTCCCCGGCTCCTCTCTCCTCTGGTCCCCTGCAATCCGTTCCTGTGCCTCCCGCCGTGGAGGCTATGCAGGTCGACCGGTCTCGCCTGACACCTCAAGAGAGGACACGACGCCGCATGGAGAATCTCTGCCTGTACTGTGCCAGTACCGAACACTTCCTGAAGGATTGTCCTATCCGTCCTCCCCGCCTGGAAAGACGTACGCTGACTCCGCACAAAGGTGAGACAGTCCTTGATGTCTACTCTGCTTCTCCACGTCTTACTGTGCCTGTGCGGATATCTGCCTCTGCCTTCTCCTTCTCTACTATGGCCTTCCTGGATTCCGGATCTGCAGGAAATTTTATTTTGGCCTCTCTCGTCAACAGGTTCAACATCCCAGTGACCAGTCTCGCCAGACCCCTCTACATCAATTGTGTAAACAATGAAAGATTGGACTGTACCATACGTTTCCGCACGGAGCCCCTTCTAATGTGCATCGGACCTCATCACGAGAAGATTGAATTTTTGGTCCTCCCCAATTGCACTTCCGAAATCCTCCTTGGACTACCCTGGCTTCAACTCCATTCCCCAACCCTGGATTGGTCCTCTGGGGAGATCAAGAGTTGGGGGCCCTCTTGTTTCAAGGACTGCCTAAAACCGGTTCCCAGTACCCCTTGCCGTGACTCTGTGGTTCCCCCTGTAACCGGTCTCCCTAAGGCCTATATGGACTTTGCGGATGTTTTTTGCAAAAAACAAGCTGAGACTCTACCTCCTCACAGGCCTTATGATTGTCCTATTGACCTCCTCCCGGGCACTACTCCACCCGGGGCAGAATCTATCCTCTGTCCGCCCCAGAGACTCTTGCTATGTCGGAGTACATCCAGGAAAATTTAAAAAAAGGCTTTATCCGTAAATCCTCCTCTCCTGCCGGAGCCGGATTTTTCTTTGTGTCCAAAAAAGATGGCTCTCTACGTCCTTGCATTGACTACCGCGGTCTTAATAAAATCACGGTAAAGAACCGCTACCCCCTACCCCTCATCTCTGAACTCTTTGATCGCCTCCAAGGTGCCCACATCTTTACCAAACTGGACTTAAGAGGTGCTTATAATCTCATCCGCATCAGAGAGGGGGATGAATGGAAAACGGCATTTAACACTAGAGATGGACACTTTGAGTATCTGGTCATGCCCTTTGGCCTGTGCAACGCCCCTGCCGTCTTCCAAGACTTTGTTAATGAAATTTTTCGTGATCTCTTATACTCCTGTGTTGTTGTATATCTGGACGATATCCTGATTTTTTCTGCCAATCTAGAAGAACACCGCCAGCATGTCCGTATGGTTCTTCAGAGACTTCGTGACAATCAACTTTATGCCAAGATAGAGAAATGTCTGTTTGAATGCCAATCTCTTCCTTTCCTAGGATACTTGGTCTCTGGCCAGGGACTACAAATGGATCCAGACAAACTCTCTGCCGTCTTAGATTGGCCTCGCCCCTCCGGACTCCGTGCTATCCAACGTTTTTTGGGGTTCGCCAATTATTACAGGCAATTTATTCCACATTTTTCTACCGTTGTGGCCCCTATCGTGGCTTTAACCAAAAAAAATGCCAATCCCAAGTCTTGGCCTCCTCAAGCGGAAGACGCCTTTAAACGGCTCAAGTCTGCCTTTTCTTCGGCTCCCGTGCTCTCCAGACCTGACCCATCTAAACCCTTCCTATTGGAGGTTGATGCCTCCTCTGTAGGAGCTGGAGCGGTCCTTCTACAAAAAAATTCTTCCGGGCATGCTGTTACTTGTGGTTTTTTTTCTAGGACCTTCTCTCCGGCGGAGAGGAACTACTCCATCGGGGATCGAGAGCTTCTAGCCATTAAATTAGCACTTGAGGAATGGAGGCATCTGCTGGAGGGATCAAAATTTCCAGTTATTATTTACACCGATCACAAGAACCTCTCCTATCTCCAGTCTGCCCAACGGCTGAATCCTCGCCAGGCCAGGTGGTCTCTGTTCTTTGCCCGATTTAACTTTGAAATTCACTTTCGGCCTGCCGATAAGAACATTAGGGCCGATGCTCTCTCTCGTTCCTCGGATGCCTCGGAAGTTGAACTCTCTCCGCAACACATCATTCCTCCTGACTGCCTGATTTCCACTCCTCCAGCCTCCATCAGGCAAACTCCTCCAGGAAAGACCTTCGTCTCTCCACGCCAACGCCTCGGAATCCTCAAATGGGGTCACTCCTCCCATCTCGCAGGTCATGCAGGCATCAAGAAATCTGTGCAACTCATCTCTCGCTTCTATTGGTGGCCGACTCTGGAGACGGATGTCGTGGACTTTGTGCGAGCCTGCACTGTCTGTGCCCGGGATAAGACTCCTCGCCAGAAGCCCGCTGGTTTTCTTCATCCTCTGCCTGTCCCTGAACAGCCTTGGTCTCTGATTGGTATGGATTTTATTACAGACCTACCCCCATCCCGTGGCAACACTGTTGTTTGGGTGGTCGTTGATCGATTCTCCAAGATGGCACATTTCATCCCTCTTCCTGGTCTTCCTTCAGCGCCTCAGTTGGCTAAACAATTTTTTGTACACATTTTTCGTCTTCACGGGTTGCCCACACAGATAGTCTCGGATAGAGGCGTCCAATTCGTGTCAAAATTCTGGAGGGCTCTCTGTAAACAACTCAAGATTAAATTAAACTTTTCTTCTGCATATCATCCTCAATCCAATGGACAAGTAGAAAGAATTAACCAGGTCTTGGGTGATTATTTACGACATTTTGTTTCCTCCCGCCAGGATGATTGGGCAGATCTTCTACCATGGGCCGAATTCTCGTATAACTTTAGAGTCTCTGAATCTTCCTCCAAATCCCCATTTTTCGTGGTGTACGGTCGTCACCCTCTTCCCCCCCTCCCTACTCCCTTGCCCTCTGGTTTGCCCGCTGTAGATGAAGTGACTCGTGATCTTTCCACCATATGGAAAGAGACCCAAGATTCTCTTTTACAGGCTTCATCTCGCATGAAAAAGTTTGCCGATAAGAAAAGAAGAGCTCCCCCCATTTTTGCTCCCGGAGACAAGGTATGGCTCTCCGCTAAATATGTCCGCTTTCGTGTCCCCAGTTACAAACTGGGTCCACGCTATCTTGGTCCTTTCAAAGTCTTGTGCCAAATTAATCCCGTCTCTTACAAACTTCTTCTTCCTCCTTCTCTCCGTATTCCTAATGCCTTTCATGTCTCTCTTCTTAAACCACTCATCATCAACCGTTTCTCTCCCAAATTAGTTTCTCCCACTCCTGTCTCCGGTTCTTCTGACGTCTTCTCAGTGAAAGAGATACTGGCCTCCAAGACGGTCAGAGGAAAAAGGTTCTTTTTGGTGGATTGGGAGGGCTGTGGACCTGAAGAGAGATCCTGGGAACCTGAGGACAACATCCTAGACAAAAGTCTGCTCCTCAGGTTCTCAGGCTCTAAGAAGAGGGGGAGACCCAAGGGGGGGGGTACTGTTACGCCGAGCGCTCCGGGTCCCCGCTCCTCCCCGGAGCGCTCGCTTCTCTCTCGCTACCGCAGCGCTCCGGGCAGCTCCACTGACCCGGTGCGCTGCGATACCGTCTCCAGCCGGGATGCGATTCGCGATGCGGGTAGCGCCCGCTCGCGATGCGCATCCCGGCTCCCGTACCTGACTCGCTCTCCGTCTGTCCTGTCCCGGCGCGCGCGGCCCCGCTCCCTAGGGCGCGCGCGCGCCGGGTCTCTGCGATTTAAAGGGCCACTGCGCCGCTGATTGGCGCAGTGGTTCCAATTAGTGTGTTCACCTGTGCACTCCCTATTTTTACCTCACTTCCCCTTCACTCCCTCGCCGGATCTTGTTGCCATTGTGCCAGTGAAAGCGTTTCCTTGTGTGTTCCTAGCCTGTGTTCCAGACCTCCTGCCGTTGCCCCCGACTACGATCCTTGCTGCCTGCCCCGACCTTCTGCTACGTCCGACCTTGCTTCTGTCTACTCCCTTGTACCGCGCCTATCTTCAGCAGTCAGAGAGGTTGAGCCGTTGCTAGTGGATACGACCTGGTCACTACCGCCGCAGCAAGACCATCCCGCTTTGCGGCGGGCTCTGGTGAAAACCAGTAGTGACTTAGAACCGATCCACTAGCACGGTCCACGCCAATCCCTCTCTGGCACAGAGGATCCACTACCTGCCAGCCGGCATCGTGACACACTGATAGACCGTACATGCTGGGAGTTGTAGTTTTGCAACAGCTGGATGTTCCCCCCCCCCCAATGTGAATGTACAGGGTACACTCACATGGGCGGAGGATTACAGTAAGTATCCGGCTGCAAGTTTGAGCTGCAGCAAATTTTCTGCTGCAGCTCAAGCTGCCAGCGAAAAACTACTGTGAACCCCCCGCCCGTGCGACTGTACCCTAAAAACACTACACTATACTAACACAAAATAAAATAAAAAGTAAAAAAACACTACATATACACATACCCCTACAATAAAAATGAAAAACGTCTGGTACGCCACCGTTTCCAAAACGGAGCCTCCAGCTGTTGCAAAACTACAACTCCCAGCATGCACTTATAGACCCTACATGCTGGGAGTTGTAGTTTTGCAACAGCTGGATGTTTCTCTCCCCCCCCCCCAATGTGAACGTACAGGGTACACTCACATGGGCGGAGGATTACAGTAAGTATCCGGCTGCAAGTTTGAGCTGAGGCAAATTTTCTGTCGCTGCTCAAACTGCCAGCGAGAAACTACTGTGAACCCCCCGCCCGTGCGACTGTACCCTAAAAACACTACACTACACTACCACAAAATAAAATAAAAAGTAAAAAACACTACATATACACATACCCCTACACAGCTCCCCTCCCCTCCACAATAAAAAATTAAAAACGTCTGGTACGCCACTGTTTCCAAAACGGAGCCTCCAGCTGTTGCAAAACAACTACTCCCAGTATTGCCGGACAGCCACTGACTGTCCAGGCATGCTGGGACTTTTACAACAGCTGGAGGCACCCTATTTGGGAATCACTGGCGTAGAATACCCCTATGTCCACCCCTATGCAATCCCTAATTCAGGCCTCAAATGTGCATGGCGCTCTCACTTTGGAGCCCTGTCGTATTTCAAGGCAACAGTTTAGGGTCACATATGGGGTATCGCCGTACTCGGGAGAAATTGTGTTACAAATTATGGGGGGTATTTTCTGCTATTACCCTTTTTAAAAATCTAAAATTTTTGGGAAACCAACATTTTAGGTAAAAACTATTTTTTTTTTTTTACATATGCACAAGTTGTGAATCACCTGTGGGGTATTAAGGTTCACATTACCCCTTGTTACGTTCCCCGAGGGGTCTAGTTTCCAAAATGGTATGCCATGTGGCTTTTTTTTGCTGTCCTGGCACCATAGGGGCTTCCTAAATGCGGCATGCCCCCAGAGCAAAATTTGCTTTCAAAAAGCCAAATGTGACTCCTCCTCTTCTGAGACCTGTAGTGCGCCAGCAGAGCACTTCTCACCCCCATATGGGGTGTTTTCTGAATCGGGAGAAATTGGGCTTCAAATTTTGGGGGGTATTTTCTGCTATTACCCTTTTTAAAAATGTAAAAATTTTTGGAAACCAAGCATTTTAGGTAAAAAAAAAATGTTTTTTAACATATGCAAAAGTCGTGAAACACCTGTAGGGTATTAAGGTTCACTTTACCCCTTTTTACGTTCCCCGAGGGGTCTGGTTTCCAAAATGGTATGCCATGTGTTATTTTTTTGCTGTTCTGGCACCATAGGGGCTTCCTAAATGCGGCATGCCCCCAGAGCAAAATTTGCTTTCAAAAAGCCAAATGTGACTCCTTCTCTTCTGAGACCTGTAGTGCGCCAGCAGAGCACTTTTCACCCCCATATGGGGTGTTTTCTGAATCGGGAGAAATTGGGCTTCAAATTTTGGGGGGTATTTTCTGCTATTATCCTTTTTAAAAATGTAACATTTTTGGGAAACCAAGCATTTTAGGTAAAACATTTTTTTTTTTTTTACATATGCAAAAGTCGTGAATCACCTGTGGGGTATTAAGGTTCACTTTACCCCTTGTTACGTTCCCTGAGGGGTCTAGTTTCCAAAATGGTATGCCATGTGGGCTTTTTTTTGCTGTCCTGGCACCAAAGGGGCTTCCTAAAGGTGACATGCCCCCCAAAAACCATTTGACGCTCCTTCCCTTCTGAGCCCTCGACTGCGCCCGCCGAACAATTAACATAGACATATGAGGTATGTGCTTACTCGAGAGAAATTGGGTTTCAAATACAAGTAAAAATTTTCTCCTTTTTACCCCTTGCAAAAATTCAAAAATTGGGTCTACAAGAACATGCGAGTGTAAAAAATGAAGATTGTGAATTTTCTCCTTCACTTTTCTGCTATTCCTGTGAAACACCTAAAGGGTTAATACACTTATTGAATGTCATTTTGAATACTTTGGGGGGTGTAGTTTTTATAATGGGGTCATTTATGGGGTATTTCTAATATGAAGACCCTTCAAATCCACTTCAAACCTGAACTGGTCCATGAAAAATAGCGAGTTTGAAAATTCTGTGAAAAATTTCCAAATTGCTGCTGAACTTTGAAGCCCTCTGGTGTCTTCCAAAAGTAAAAACTCATAAATTTTATGATGCAAATATAAAGTAGACATATTGTATATGTGAACCCAAAAATGTTTTATTTTGAATATCCATTTTCCTTACAAGCAGAGAGCTTCAAAGTTAGAAAAATGATAAATTTTCATTTTTTTCATCAAATTTTGGGATTTTTCACCAAGAAAGGATGCAAGTTACCATAAAATTTTACCACTAAGTTAAAGTAGAATATGTCACGAAAAAACAATCTCGGAATCAGAATGATAACTAATAGCATTCCAGAGTTATTAATGTTTAAAGTGACAGTGGTCAGAATTGCAAAAAACGCTCTGGTCCTTAAGGTGTAAAATGGCCTGGTCCTTAAGGGGTTAATGCCATATTTTCAATGTATAGCAAACCTGTGGCAAGAGTTAAAGTTAATGGCCTTATGTCAGATCCATTTGAGATTAATAACTTAACTAGACAAGGATGCCCACTTTTACCATTATTATTTGTATTAGCTATTGAATCGTTAGCGAATCATATCAGACTTAACCATCAAATTAAGGGCATGTCACACCCAGGAGGAGAAAGTAAGATAAGCCTATTCGCAGACGATATTCTCTTGTTATTGACCCAACCAGAATCTACTTTGATAGCAGTACAAGCGGAACTAGATGAGTATGGATTTGTATCACAACATAAAGTTAACCACTCCAAGTCACACGTTTTAAATTTGAACATATCCGCAGGTAGATGTGCACCATTAAAAAAACTTTACCCATATAAATGGACAGATTCAGAAATTACATATCTAGGCATAAAGATAACCAAATCTCTCTCAACTATTGTTAAAGCAAATTTTTTGCCCTTGATAGAAACAATACGTAAAGAGATATCGAACTTAGAATCCCAACAATGGGGTTGGTTTGGCAGGATAATCTTATACAAAATGTTTTTACTCCCAAAATTCATTACCTTTTGAGAAACATACCAATTAAGATACCGAAACTGTATTTGAACAAACTCCAATTACAAATGAGAAAATACATGTGGGGCAACTCTAAACCCAGATTGTCTAGATTTCTCTTATGAAAAAAACAATCTCATGGAGGCTTAGCAGTTCCAAACCTTATAGCATATCACAAATCTATCCTCCTACATCAATCAACGGAATGGCTTAAACCGTACATACATAGGAAAAAATGGGCCAAATTGGAATCTGATGTTCATGGAGTCTCAGACTGGAGAGACATTATTTTAAATGTGAGTAGGATAAAAAATATTAACATTAAAACCAACCCTGTAGTCCAAGCTACTCTTCACTCATGGACTCATGATGCATCCTTAATATCACAGGACACTGAAATTAGATAAAAAAAATATCCAATTTTCTTCCCTGCAATGGTTCTTAAAGAAAATACAACATACCTGATACAGAAAAACCTATATATAACAATCTGAAAGCACATTTCAGCAGATTTTCTACTAAACGAACTGATTTCCCAACAATATTACACAACTTGTTGGATCTGTCTTTGCAACAGATTAACGACTTACCGACAAAACCTTTCTATGATTTTTATAATGTAGACTCCCATCCTTCTACTCTTTCATACAGAACCAAGTGGGAAACTGATTAAAATTTGACCATTTCCCCTAAATCCTGGTCAAAAGCGATGCAAATGATGAAATTAGATACTAATTGCTCCTCTCACAGGGAACAATACTATACAATTCTTTCTAGATGGTACTTTACTCCTTCCAAGCTACACCTTATCTACCCTAGCTGCCCAAACAGTTGTTGGCGCAGTTGTGGAGGAATTGGTACACTCAAACATATTTTTTGGGACTGTCCACTACTGGGACAACTCCATAGGGATCTTAATTCAATACTCCAAATCCTTACACACAGCGACAGATTGTGGACACCTGAGTTGTTCTTATTAACCCCTTCCCGACCTATGACATACCTGTACGTCATGGGTGGCAAGGTGTTCCCGACCCATGACATACAGGTACGTCATGGACATTACTGCCGCTACTCGCGGCATCCCGCAGCGCCCGGAAAGATGGTGGCTATCACTGATAGCCAGCCATCTTACCGTGCGACCACGGGGGGGTTTCGTCCCCCACCCCCCCCAGCGATCGCTGCTATCAGCTGGTCAAATCTGACTAGCTGATAGCAGCGTTTCGCTATCAGAATACTTAGCAGCGCGGTGTGTGAGTCCCGATCACGGGGATCGGGACACACACCGCTCTGCTAAGTGTCCCTGACCCGTCCCCCGGCGTCACTTACCCGAGCGGTCCCGGCGTCCTCCGTGCGGCCCCGGCTGCGCTGCGTCCCGGAGGTGAGTTTCCGGCTGCAGTGCGGCATCTTCATTGGCAGCAGTGAGATCGCCGTAAAGCGATCTCACTGCTGCCTCTGAGAGTTTCAAAACTGCAACTCCCAGCATGCCCAGAAAGCCTTTGGCTTTCTGGGCATGCTGGGAGTTGTAGTTTTGCAACATCTGGAGGTCCACAGTTTGGAGACCACTGTATAATGGTCTCCAATCTGTGCTCTTCCAGATGTTGCAAAACTACAAATCTCAGCATGCTCAGTCTGTCCAGGCATGCTGGGAGTTGTAGTTCTCTAACATCTGGAAGAGCACAGATTGGAGACCATTATACAGTGGTCTCCAAACTGTGGACCTCCAGATGTTGCAAAACTACAACTCCCAGCATGCCCAGACTGCCCAAGCATGCTGGAAGTTGTAGTTCGGCAACATCTGATCCTTCAGATATTGCCGAACTACAACTTCCAGCATGCCTTGGCAGTCTGGGCATGCTGGGAGTTGTAGTTTTGCAACAACTGGAGGCACACTAGTTGGGAAACATTGTCCGTTTCCTACCTCAGTGCCTCCAGCTGTTGCAATTGTTGCAAAACTATAACTCCCAGCATGCACTGACAGACCATGCATGCTGGGAGTTGTAGTTTTGCAACAGCTGGAGGCACACTGGTTTGGAAACACTAAGTTTGGTTGCAAAACACTTGAAAGTCTATTACTTAACTTAGTGTTTCCAAACCAGTGTTCCTCCAGCTGTTGCAAAACTACAACTCCCAGCATGCACGGACAGCCAAAGGGCATGCTCGGAGTTTGCAACAGCTGGATGTTTGCCCCCTCCCCCCAATGTGAATGTACAGGGTACACTCACATGGGCGGAGGTTTACAGTGAGTGCTGCAAGTTTGAGATGGCGCAAATTTTGCGCTGCAGCTCAAACTTCTAGCGGCAAACTTGCTGTGAACCTCTGCACATGTGACTGTACCCTAAAAACACTACACTACACTGACACTAACCTAAAATAAAAAGTAAAAAACACTACATATACACATACCCCTACACAGCCCCCCTCCCCCCAAAAAATGAAAAACGTCTGGTACGCTACTGTTTCCAAAACGGAGCCTCCAGCTGTTGCAAAATAATAACTCCCAGTATTGCCGGACAGCCATTGACTGTCCAGGCATGCTGGGAGTTTTGCAACAGCTGGAAGCACCCTGTTTGGGAATCATTGGCATAGAATACCCCTATGCAAATCCCTAATTCAGGCCTCAAATGCGCATGGCGCTCTCTCACTTTGGAGCCCTGTCGTATTTCAGGGCAACAGTTTTGGGACACATATGGGGTATCGCCGTACTCGGGAGAAATTGCCTTACAAATTTTGGGGGGCTTTTTCTTCTTTAACCCCTTATGAAAAGGTGAAGTTGGGGTCTACACCAGCATGTTAGTGTAAAAAAATAAATTTTTTACACTGACATGCTGGTGTTGCCCTATACTTTTCATTTTCACAAGAGGTAAAAGGGAAAAAAGACCCTCTAAATTTGTAACGCAATTTCTCCTGAGTACGGCGATACCCCAAAGTGCTCTGGGGGCGCACAACAAGGCCCAGAAAGGAGAGTGCACCATGTACATTTGAGGCGATTTGCACAGGGGTGGCTGATTGTTACAGCAGTTCTGACAAACGCAAAACAATAAATATCCACGTGACCCCATTTTGGAAACTACACCCCTCACGGAATGTAATAAGGGGTGCAGTGAGAATTTACACCCCACTGGTGTATGACAGATTTTTGGAACAGTGGTCTGTGAAAATGAAAAATAAAATTTTTGATTTGCACAGTCCACTGTTTCAAATATCTGTCAAACGCCAGTGGGGTGTAAATGCTCACTGCACCCCTTATTAAATTCCATGAGGGGTATAGTTTCCAAAATGGGGTCACATGTGGGGGGGGGTCCACTGTTCTGGCACCATAGGGGCTTCCTAAATGGGACATGCCCCCCAAAAACCCTTTCAGAAAAACTCACTCTCCAAAATCCCATTGTCGCTCCTTCCCTTCTGAGCCCTCTACTGCGCCCGCCGAACACTTGACATACGCATATGAGGTATTTCCTTACTCAAGAGAAATTGGGTTACCAATTTTAGGGTGATTTCTCTCCTTTTACCCCTTGTAAAAATTCAAAAATTGGGTCTACAAGAAAATGTGAGTGTAAAAAATGAAGATTTAGAATTTTCTCCTTCACTTTGCTGCTATTCCTGTGAAACACCTAAAGGGTTAAAACACTTACTGAATGTCATTTTGAATACTTTGGGGGTGCAGTTTTTATAATGGGGTCATTTATGGAGTATTTCTAATATGAAGATCCTTAAAATCCACTTCCAACCTGAACTGGGCCCTGAAAAATTACGATTTTGAAAATCTTGAGAAAAATTGGAAAATTGCTGCGCAACTTTGAAGCCCTCTGGTGTCTTCCAAAAGTAAAAACTTGTCAATTTTTTAATGCAAACACAAAGTAGACATATTGTATATGTGAATCAATATGTAATTTATTTGGAATATCCATTTTCCTTTCAAGCAGAGACTTTCAAAGTTAGAAAAATGCTAAATTTTCAAAATTTTCATGAAATTTTTAGATTTTTTACCAAGAAAGGATACAAATATCAGTGAAATTTTACCGATAACATAAAGTAGAATATGTCACGAAAAAACAGTCTCGGAATCAGAATGATAAGTAAAAGCATTCCAAAGTTATTAATGTTTAAAGTGACAGTGGTCAGATTTTCAAAAAATGCCCAGGTCATGAAGGTGAAAATGGGCTGGGTCATGAAGGGGTTAAATATAGGTGCAGACACACTTCCGAACGACGTTAGAACTCCATTATGTCATGTAGCGATTACAACAAAATGTTGCATTGCAAAAAACTGGAAAACAGCTACCATACCACATATCAATGAAATCACAGAAATGGTTTCCACGGCAGGAATATATGAATGTACCTTTGCATGGCAATTAGGTAAGGGCATTGCATGTAGAGAGGCATGGCAAAAATGGAACTCACATTTCAATAAAGGCATTTGAAACACTACATACATTGGTATCTTTTACAAACTGTTTATACTTACCTGGACGGACGAGACGAGTGTTCTGAAATAAAGGGAGACGGAGGAGCCTGGCCAAGCATAGTGCGGAAATCAAGTAAGATTATATGGTATAAACTGTTACTTATAATTTATTGTTCACATTTTCTATCCCTACCCAACTGAAATATGCTCAATATATTTAAGATGTTAACACCCACTATACTATATATATATTTAGTATGTAGTATATGCAGAGACTTTCCGAACTTCACAAATCTATACGTGGCTTCTTGATAGTAACAAAATAGGTACAGTTTACGTTTGAAACCTTAATTTTGACACATTTGTTACAATTCTATAACATGTTACAGATTGTCTGAGATTTATTGTTTACATGCAGACATGTTATTTTTGTTTTGGTTATATGTCATTTTTATTAGTTCTTTGTATTTCTTGAAAATTCAATAAAAATTTATTTGAAAAAAAACTTCAGGCATGATGGGAGTTGTCAGATGGAGAGCCACAGATTGGAGTATAGTTTCGCCTGTCAGGCAGCATACACAATGGTATAATGACTCACAGGAGACGTCTTCTTTGTTGTCTTCCCTTTTTCTTTTCTTCTTCATTTGGTCAAGGTGCCGTGTCTTCTTCCAGCTACGTGGTCCTCTGCAGAGTCTGAGGCCCGGGCATCATTGGCTCCTCACTTTGTCAGCAGATCCTCATCCTCTGTATGACAACAATAATCATTATAATACTGCCAGACATCATAACCCCTAAAAATAATACTACCAGATGCCGTTTCTTCTGATTGGCAGAATCCCACCACTGTACTGTCCTTCCCCAGACTCATCCTTTCCCTCATCCTCAGGGCTCCTCCACACTGTGGACATTGAGCCAGCAGAATGTCTGCTTGCAGCGGGCACCGACAATGCCATTGGCAGTAGGACCACACACATGTGCACCATCTCTATAGATGGCAATGCAGTCTGGCAGAATTCTGCCAGCAGAATAGATGTTCACCCAAAAACAAACATATCCTTTCTTTGGGTGAACGTCCATTCCAATTGTTAAATTCTGCTGCGGTGATTCTACAGTTTGCACAGAGCAGAATTCTATTGAAAACAATTGGATTCTGCTGCAGGATTTCGGCCAGAGCAATGTTTTTAATGTGGATGGCCTTAAGTATATCCAGCCCCCTTAGTCCTCTTCCAGACCCATCTTTCCCCTACTCCTTCAGATCCCTTAGCCCCCAGACTCCTCTGCCTCCCCAGACCCCTTTACACTTTTGTCGCCCCGACCCCTCTGTTCCCTTCTCCCATCCCCCCGCGCCTCAGTTGTCCTCCTTCATACTTTCTTACTTCTCCCAAACTCCTCTTCCCCATTCTTCCTCCCAGACCCCAGTCATGCTTCTTCCAACTTCTGTGCCCTCTCAGACCCCTCTGTCCCCTTCTCCCTCCCAGACCCCTTAGTAATCCTTGTTTACTCTTTTGTCCCCCCCCAGACCCGTTAGTCATCCTCCTTTACTTTTTTTTGTCCCCCAGACCTCTATGTCTCCTTCTCCCTCCCAGACATCCTCCTTTACACTTTTGTCCCCCCCAGATCCCTCTGGCCCCTTCTCCCCCCAGACACTCAGCCATCCTTCTTCCAACTTTTGTACCCCCCCAGACCCCTCAGTCCCCTACCCCCCAGACCCCTCCGTCATCCTTTTTTACTGTTTCGTCCCCCCAGACCCCTCTGTCCCCTTCTCCCCCCCAGACATCCTCCTTTACACTTTCAGAACCCCTCCCACCCCTCTGTTCCCTTCTCCCTCCCCGAACCTGTCAGGCAGCATACACAATGGTATAATGACTCACAGGAGACGTCTTCTTTGTTGTCTTCCCTTTTTCTTTTCTTCTTCATTTGGTCAAGGTGCCGTGTCTTCTTCCAGCTACGTGGTCCTCTGCAGAGTCTGAGGCCCGGGCATCATTGGCTCCTCACTTTGTCAGCAGATCCTCATCCTCTGTATGACAACAATAATCATTATAATACTGCCAGACATCATAACCCCTAAAAATAATACTACCAGATGCCGTTTCTTCTGATTGGCAGAATCCCACCACTGTACTGTCCTTCCCCAGACTCATCCTTTCCCTCATCCTCAGGGCTCCTCCACACTGTGGACATTGAGCCAGCAGAATGTCTGCTTGCAGCGGGCACCGACAATGCCATTGGCAGTAGGACCACACACATGTGCACCATCTCTATAGATGGCAATGCAGTCTGGCAGAATTCTGCCAGCAGAATAGATGTTCACCCAAAAACAAACATATCCTTTCTTTGGGTGAACGTCCATTCCAATTGTTAAATTCTGCTGCGGTGATTCTACAGTTTGCACAGAGCAGAATTCTATTGAAAACAATTGGATTCTGCTGCAGGATTTCGGCCAGAGCAATGTTTTTAATGTGGATGGCCTTAAGTATATCCAGCCCCCTTAGTCCTCTTCCAGACCCATCTTTCCCTTACTCCTTCAGATCCCTTAGCCCCCAGACTCCTCTGCCTCCCCAGACCCCTTTACACTTTTGTCGCCCCGACCCCTCTGTTCCCTTCTCCCATCCCCCCGCGCCTCAGTTGTCCTCCTTCATACTTTCTTACTTCTCCCAAACTCCTCTTCCCCATTCTTCCTCCCAGACCCCAGTCATGCTTCTTCCAACTTCTGTGCCCTCTCAGACCCCTCTGTCCCCTTCTCCCTCCCAGACCCCTTAGTAATCCTTGTTTACTCTTTTGTCCCCCCCCAGACCCGTTAGTCATCCTCCTTTACTTTTTTTTGTCCCCCAGACCTCTATGTCTCCTTCTCCCTCCCAGACATCCTCCTTTACACTTTTGTCCCCCCCAGATCCCTCTGTCCCCTTCTCCCCCCAGACACTCAGCCATCCTTCTTCCAACTTTTGTACCCCCCCAGACCCCTCAGTCCCCTACCCCCCAGACCCCTCCGTCATCCTTTTTTACTGTTTCGTCCCCCCAGACCCCTCTGTCCCCTTCTCCCCCCCAGACATCCTCCTTTACACTTTCAGAACCCCTCCCACCCCTCTGTTCCCTTCTCCCTCCCCGAACCTCAGTCATCTTCCTTCATACTTTTTTCCTCTGCCCCCTTCTCCCCCTCCAAGACTTATTTGCCCCTTCCCCCCAAGACCTCTCTGCCCCTTCTCCCCCCAAAGACCTCTCTGCCCCTCCTCCCCCCAGACCCCCAAGTCATCCCTTGTCCAACTTATGTGCACCCTTATACCCCTCTGTTCCTTTCCCCCCCTAGATCATCCTTCACACTTTTGTACACCCCCCAGTCCTTCCCCTTCCTCCAACTTTTCTGTCCCCACCCCAGACTCCTCTGTCCCCTTCTACCCTAAACCCTCTGCCTATCAGTATTTACCTTTTTCTGAAGGCTCGGTCAGAAGGCTGCAACGCCTGCTCGGAGCAGCCAGGCAGGGACAAGTCCGTGACGTCAGAAGCATGCCTGCTCACGGACGTCTGCTGTTTTAAAGCAGCAGTGTCCCTGCCCGGCACATTAACTGGAGTTCATGGGGCCAGGACACTGGCCAGGAGCGAAGCCCCCTTCAGCACGATCTTAGAAGGGTGCCTCGCACATGCCAGGGGGGCCGCGAATTAAGAGGCAAGGGCCGCATTTGTTTTATAAAAAAACAAACAAAGTATGACGGGCAGATGAGCGGCCCCGCGGACGGCCCGGCTCAACGGGGAAATGCCCGGTGTGCCTGATGGCCAGTCCGGCCCTGATTGAAAGCATACTGTCTGTACCAATACAAAGAAAAGGTGTGGTGCGAGCACTAACTACCTGTTGCTATTCACAAGCATAAACTGGCCTAAGGTGCTATCCTGCATCTCGAAGTCTCACCTGCTAACTCAGTGGTGCTAATCACGCTGTGGAATGCAGTTCAAACAATGTAACAACCAAGAAATGATGCGGAGCATTCACTCAGTGTTTGTAGCAGGATTTTCTTTATTGGATAGACTTCTTCATGTCAGGATACAGACAGGGGAGCGAGATGGTGCGTGTGCGGGTGTATGCAGGTTAGCGGTGTCGGACCATATTCGCGCCGAGGCGCTTCGTCGGGCCGTGAGCACCGGCCTGACGAAGCGCCTCGGCGCGACTACGGTCCGTCGCCACTAACCTGTATACCCCCCGCACACGCACCATCTCGCTCCCCTGTCTGTATCCTGACATGAAGAAGTCTATCCAATAAAGAAAATCCTGCTACAAACACTGAGTGAGTGCTCCGCATCATTTCTTGGTTGTTATACTGTCTGATGGTATCAGATGGTATCAGATGACCAGATGTGAATAAAAAACTTTAGTTATTATTGCATACAACTTGGTGAGTGCTGAGATCTTCTTACTCCTGAAATAGAAAAAGACATATGAAGGGTATAGCAGGTCAATAAAGTGTGTGGGGGTGGCATTGCGTTCACATTAAAATAATGTTTGAATTACCCAACAATTTGCATATGGGGTGATTTTGAGAGACAACTATTGTCTGAACTAATGCATGGACAACAGCTACCTGAAGTGTACGGCCAGGTTAAAGTAGGTTGATGGTTCAACCAACCAACTGATGAACAATCGTTTTCAAGACACTGCCACACACATTTGGTTATTACAGTTGTTCAGACTGGTCTTACAGGAACAAAAACACTAGATGAAGCATGAACAACCTTTCTGGGAATGTTGTTAGAACGTTGTGATAAAAATTCTTAAGGCCCCCAAAAATCTTATAAAAAAAGTGGGCCAGACATCTAATGAGCCTGTGAGCTTTCTGACATTGCCTAAAAAAAATGATATTGTAGGGTGAAAAGGACTGAGCATTTTGGGGTTCAGCTGCTCCATCCTTTTGTTCTCGAACAGATGGCCTGCCACTAGAGGAGTCTGGCAGCAGTTTACCTCTCCTCATGCACTTAGAACACACTAATACATGGTGGACTGAATGTTTATGTGACTGGAAGGATTGGGAGACATAGCTGTTGACTCAATGAACAGCTTCTGCATGGGTTCAGCAATCATTTGTAATTAAATTGTGCCTCATGAATAACCCTTTTATTTGAATGTAATGTGTTTGGGTACCTCTAAATAATGCAATGGGATTGACAGGAGCTGTGCAACAGGACCAGTTCTGGGAGATTGGCTGTGGAGGGAGCCAGGAAAGTAAGTATAGGTTTTTTATATTATTTTTTGCACCAAGTTGAATCACATTTTTAGACTAATAATACAAATTGGAATACACCTTTAAAAGCCTGAGCTAATAAGACACGTAGACTGTAATATAAAGATCAGTCGTAATGCTGCATCTGTTCTTTCACTTTTCTCCCCTATTGTTAGCAACTATTTCTGACACAACAAAAGTCGTAGGGCTACCATTTTCCTAAAAGGTGAGGAACCCCGACATGAGACCCTCATCCCATAGATGTCATAAATGTTTAAGATTGGATTACCCCATTAAATTAAAGCAATATAAAGATGCACTAAGGCTAGGGTTGCATATATCTGGCATCCGGCTCTGGCGAAACTGGGTGAAAATTTCCACAACTGATGTCATAACTGATGCCAGAAGTGCATCAATTGACATCAGTTGTGCATCATCTGGCATCCATTGTTTGTGATCGCCGGACAGGGGAACACAGCTAAACTGAGACGGCAGATGATTGAACTGTCCCATTCAAATGAATGGGATCAGTTTTGGCTTCATTTCCCTCCGGAGCATTTTCTGCAGCACCGGAGGGAGAAATAAACTGATGATGCATATATGTAAAGGGGGCCTAACAAAATTAATTGTGAGTAGCCCCATGAGTAGACCCATACCCAATAAACACCTTCCAAAGTGTAGCTTTAAAAAAGCGCTTCATAGTTCTGAGGAATCAAATGAATCTCATACTCTTGGCCTCATTTGTTAGGTTGGTCATAGTGACAGACTCTGTAAAGAAAACAATGGCCTGTAGAATAGAAAAATATATTGAAAATTAAAGTGGACTGTTCAAGGGAACCCGTCATCTCGTATACTGTATGCTGCATGAGCCATTTCTTTATAGACTTGTAAAGTATATATGTATGCTGCCTGAACTATCAGTTATCAAGGTGGTCCATTGTGGCTTCTCCGCACCCCTCTAGCCTCAACTGATAGATCTATCCCTATTTGGTTATAGGGAGAGTCCTATGAATTGAGACTGGTGGGGCAGGTAGAAGCCACCAGGGACCACCCCGATGACCGCTATGGTTCATGCAGCATGAAAATGATGACAGGTTTCCTTTAATGTTCTTTGAATTTAAAGATCTGAGTTACATCAATGATACTGTGATCTGAGAAAACTATTTTGGGACTGTTGGTGCCCTATATTTTAGTGCTTGATACCAGGTCTACAGGGATTTGGACAATTATAGCCAGGGCCTAGCTAGGCAGGATTTAGCTAGGTCTAAGGATTGGCAGGTTGGCAAATGTCCTGGGTGTTGGGTGCTAAGGTGAGTAGGAATGGCAACAAGCCAATATGCTTTGGCCAGGGCATTTAATTGACTGTTTTTACCCATTGGTGAGAGCAAGCCTAACATAGCTTCCTATGAGAATACAGTTGAGTTGAATATGATGACACTATATAACTTTCTTTGGGGTTAATGCATTTTTTTTATATTACATACACCATTTACATTTTTTGTCCATTTTTGTATTTAAGGTCGAGTCTATATCAAGTATACTATCTAAATAAAAGGCACATGGTCCTTATATCAAAACATGTTGAACTAAATGATTAACCCCAGTAATATTGTGAAGCGGCACAGGTGTGTAAAATATGAAAAAGAGCAGCTCAGTATCTCATTACCAGTAAACCCCATGCAGCATTTCCCATCCTGAGCTTCAAAAGATCAGGAATGACAGATCATGTGAAAGTTGATCTCTAAGTGTGGTACTCGGGGGTGAAGAGTTTAATGTAAAAATCAGAACATTTTTTGAAAAGATCCGAAGTTTTGTCAGTTGTTAATTGTTAGGAATTAATTGACAAAATTACTAGAGCACAGCAATGTTTTCAAGGAGACTGACCCAGAACCAATTAGAATTTTATAACAATTGACCATTCACCACAAAACAGTTATCATGAGCTTTGGCCTCTGAAGTGTGTGCTGGACGTAGGGGGTGAAGTGACTAAGATTAAAGAAGATACAAAAAAAAAAAATTTTAACAAAAAATGAAAAAAAAAAATTCTGGTAGTAAGTTTCTAACTGTCTGCTCGAAATCAGTAGCCGGATTGTGTAAAGCTTCATATTTGCAGACTGGTATATTCTGAGCTTAAGTAGCATACAATATAGGTTACTATGTTGAAAAAACAGGTCAGGCAGTGGGGCATTCTTTGTCAAATTGCTGTTGACAGGCCAAACAAGAGATTGAAGTCTACCACAAAAAGGTTCTTTCATCTAAAGACAACACAGCTTATAATTGGTCATTCTACGTTCCTTCGTTCTCAGCATAAAAAAAAATCTTTTCTATTGTAGGTATTTTAGCATAAGTGGTGCATTGGTGCGCATGGAGCCTAGAATTATATCCTTAGTCTTGGCCTCACATTTCCAATTATGGAGGATCTTTTTCCCAGTGTACATGAATGGAGATTTAACAAGACAATGAATTAAAACACTGGAACAGCATCAACACCTATTAAAGTGTGCAGACAACATGCACAATGACGCCCAAGAAGGCAAAATCATTCGGTCTCTGAGGCCTGGTGTCTGGCGCTATTGTAACTAATTGTAGAAAAATATACTTATATTACGTATATATGCCAAACTGCTAGCCCCATTGTGTCAGCTGTACATTGTACTCTGCGTGATAGTAAAAATTTTTTAATTCTCAAGGAAGTTTTTTTTGCCCCCCCCCCCTTGTTGTAGAGAACTAGGGTGGTCGTTGGGATTAGTTTAATTAACAGAAAAATTCGGAGTAATTTGGAGTTGGCCAACATCCAAAACATTGCTTTATTGTAATGTTATTATGGTTCATTTATTTATTTATTTTTTTATACAAATTTATTACAAACATTTTTAGTAAGTTTTCTTTTTTTATATTTAATTTTTTTTTATATATTTTTTATAAAAAATAAAAGTTGTTACACATTTGATCAATCAAGTTGAACTGATACGAATTTGGTTTCCCATACAACCAGAAAACCAGTAATACTTTACAGAATGCTTCAGTGGCTTTGTGAGATCCTACCCTAAGAGAAATTCCGCTTAACAAATGAGTTTTCATGTAATTCTGCTTAGGGCAGGGTTTATTCAAACTTACTCTGAAAGCAAGTATCGCATTACATGAGAAAGGTCATTATTACCATCACAGTCACATCATAGGGACAGAAGAGATTTTTACGATTCACGTTTTCTCTCCTTTTTGATGCATTGAGACGATTTGCTACTGTTTTTAAATCCTCTTAAAAATATATTGCATATTTTAGAAAACACTTTACATGCCTGTGGCTTTAAAGTGATATGTGCCTATGGTGCAGTATAATAACACTTGTGAATTTAAGTTAAAAGAACTGTAACAATATTGTGGAATGTTCTGTGTCCGATCGTATTACCCTCCACCAAAAATAGCTGATAGAAAACAATTGTCAGCATTAAGGAGCTAAAGTTACGTAAACGGTCAATTTCTAGAATACAGAATAAAAAGTGGGGTAGGTATAGAGCATAGGTACTCAATTATTTTTAGTGAGGGGGTCTACTTATCCAGTGAAGGTCTGAGCTAAACGCTAAGGCCAGGTTCACTTAGTGGATGCTTGTTGTAGAATATTATTATAAAGCAGGGTAAAATGAGAGACTGGTATAATTTTCACACACACACTGTGCCCCTGGTATAATAATCCCACTTACTGTGTTCCTGGTATATTACTGCCACATACTGTTACCCTGGTATAATACTGTCACATACTGTTTCCATGGTATAACACTGCTACACATTGTGCCCCTGGTATAATACTGCCACACACTGTGCCCCTGGTATAACACTGCCAAATACTGTGCCCCTGGTATAACACTGCCACACACTGCGCCCCTGGTATAATATGGCCAAACACTGTACCACCAAATATAATATTTTCATACACTCTGCCCTGTGCCAAATAATTGCATCTTTGTGTTAAAAGAATGAATGAGATGTCTGTGCCCCCTCAATGAATGAAGCCATGGTGCCCCTACATGAACTGTGCCACTGTAGCCCCACATGAACTGTGTTTCCACATGGACTGTGCCCCCTCATGGACTGGTCCCCCCATAGCCTGTGCTCCATCCTTACCTTTGCCATTGTGCCTTTGCCTTTGCCCATGAACTGAGCCATCACGTGGACTGTGCCCCCACATAAACTTTTTTTTGCCCCCACATAAACTTCCCACTGTGCTTCCGTATGGACTGTGCCCCCTCATGCACTGTGCCCCTATGAACTGTGCCCTCTATGAACTGTGCTCCCACATGGACTGTTCTCCCCTACTCAATAACTTTGCTACTGTGCCCCCCATGAACTGTGGAGAAAATCATTTACTGTGACTCTTCAGCTGTTGCAAACTACAACTCCCATCATGCACAGCCAGAAGGTCATTATAAGAGGATTTCTGCGGCAACTGAAGAGTCACAGGTGGGGGAACATGACTGCTCCTCTGCTCGGTCCTCTTCTAGTCAGGCCTGGACAGAACAGATGATACAGGCAGTGCTAATTGTGCCATCTGCATCATAGGGGAAGCACCGTGGGGCTGGGAACAGAGTGTTTCCTTGATTGGGTGCTGTGGCTATTACTTTGTATAGGTATCAAGGACAAGGAAAAAATTGGAAGCTTGATATCGCGCTGCTGTTTGTGAGCCAGGAAGTTCTGTAGTTCTGTGTTGGATCTCTGACTGTTGTCCACAGGAACCTGTGGACAACAGTCAGAGATCCAACACAGAGCTACAGAACTTCCTGGCCCACAAACAGCAGCGCGATATCAAGCTTCCAATTTTTTCCTTGTCCTTGATTCCTGTTGTGCACGCCGGTGATCCAGCGTGGGAAGCCGCTGCAGCTGTTCGATCATTCATTCTGTGATTTATCAGTGTTGAGCCTGCAGACCGCACAACCATACCAGGTGAGCACGGTCCATACTGGCTGCTATCCAACACTGTATTTTGAGAACTTTCACATGAAAGCGCTCCTGTTTTTTTCCTATGTATAGGTGTCTTAGAGATACCGATACAAATTAATGGAGGCAGAGCTGTCTGGCAGTCCGGATGACTGGCGGCCGTGGCTCGGATGTGGACTGCTGTCGACCAGTTGAGTACCGCTGGTATAGAGGGTGTAGAGATAGCAAGCTGGTAGCAAAGCTGGTATAGAAGGTGTAGAGGTAGCAATTTGGGGTTTTTATTTACATAAAGTTTTATATACTATGCCTGAGATGAAGAGACCACAACACAACACAAAAATGTTAGGGCACCTTCAATCAGCTGACTTGATGGGATCAAGGAGTTGGACCTCCGCCTTATATCGGTGGTCTGTCTTAAGATTCGTTCATCAATATAAAAATCCAAGAAAAAGTTCCAGGTACCCTCAGGAGCTCCTCGGTGGGTATACCTGGAATCTGCTTTGCTTCTTCCTTACTCTCCTTCAGTCTTGTTCTGGTCTTGTTCTGCTGTCTCACATGTGGTTCCATCCTCTGTTCTTCTCACTCTTTACTCTCTCCCTCTGGTGAATGATCTGTTTCAAGTTTTCATTCCAACCCAAGTCTGTTTTGCGCTACAAACCACACGCTTCTGAACATTTACGAATCTGTCAGGTTTTTTCTTTTCTTCTCTTTCTCCTGCCACTCAGGATTTTTCTTTCTTCTTTTGAATCTTTGGCCCTGTAATCCCCTTCTCATAGGGGTTTTATGTCAATTGTACATTGTCTCTTAAACTCGCCCCCACGGGACTCCAGGTTACTGTTTATGCTGCAGTGGGAGGAGGATTTCCCTCTTTTCACCCTATCCCTCAAACAATGGCCCGATTGCTGTGGAGACGTCATTAAAAGTGTTACATAGAGCTTACCATGTCCCAACCCATCTTCATGCTCTCTTTCCTTCCTCTTCGCCCCTTTGTTTTTGAAGGTTATACAAATCTTGGCTCCATGTACCATACTTGGTGGAGCAACCCGTAGCACATTCTTTCTGGGATGCTTTTGTCGCCATTTTGAAGGAAGTCACTGCCTTCCCCTGTCCTTTGAAACCTTTGTTTTGTCTTTTTAGTGCTCGCCTTTCCAAAGTGCTGAATAGACTATTTCTATCTCAGGTTATCCTGTTGGCTGCCAGAATACATGTAGCAACTAATTGGAAGTGTCCAGTTTATCACTTGACAGAGTCCTTGATATGTTATCAGAGAAGCTCAATGCCATGAGGAATGATGTCGTGGACTATTTTGACAGGTTATGGGCCCCTTGGCTGTCCTCCTTTCACTGTCCTAATCTTAGGTACTCCCTGTCTGTGAGTTGATGCACCCCTGCCCTGATCGGTATTGGTTGTTTCGCTCCCTATATGCCCATTGTTTGCTTGCATCTGTTGTGTGTTATGTCTGGTTTGTGTTTTACTGTATACTTACCTTATGATTGTGCTGGGTTGCATCTCAGACCTTACACCTTGCCTGGTGTTATGTTTCAATAAACTTGATCTGTTTGAAACTAAAAATCCCAAAAAAAGTATTTAAAGGGGTTGTCCCACCACAGTGTAGCGTCGCAAGTGACACTGTTTACATAGCTCCGGGAGTTACATAAACAGTATGGCTTGCTGTTTGCTCAATTCCTATTAAAGTCAATGGGGGTTACACAATTGCTTCAGCTGCTTTTGGCTTTTCCAACCATTATGGGCTGCTACAAAACCAGAAAGTAACTTTTAAGAGCAAATGCACCCAATATACTGTATATTCTTACATGGATGTAATGAGATGGCATTATAGCTGATTGTCATATGGAGTAAACCTGATTCCTTTAAGCAAAACTCCTAGACTGAGTTTTCTGTTGCCCCCACTACTATATAGAAAATTAATATAGCCACTCTTGACCCCAAACACCTAAGCCTGACTTAGTGATCCATCATGTGGTACAAATACATCATATTATTCATAAAAAAGTGAAGAAAATCAATTCAATGAACCCATCATTAACATATGATCATCAAAGCACAATGGATTCCTATGTTCTCCATCCATCAACACTATGGTAACTTCACATTACAGTAATTCCTGAATATATTTGCTAATCCGCACTACTAGCTGTTTCATATTAGAGTTCTGTAATGTTTTTGCCATATTTTCTGATCTATTATTATCTGGAAGCCAGCTGACAGACAAAGAGAAAGATTGATTTCTCCCGTTTGGTGTTGTTTACATTGTCTTTGGTTGTTTTAGAATTTTGTATCTTCCCATATAAGGCTAGGGCTACATGGAGGAATATGTGTTCAACGGCATGGCACTTTGAGGAACTAGAAAAATCCAAATCCAATGTGCCCTATTCCTCTAACCCTTGATTTGTTCTGTTTGGAGACAGTCAGAAGACTCTTCATACATGGGATCATTGGCCATTCTCAATTATATTAATATGTTTGTCCTTATTTACTGTATGGCATTCCGAATTCAATTTACAGGATAGGTGATAAGTGTTAGATGGTGAGTGGTTTGAACATTAGGACCCCTCACAATCTCAAGAAATGAGTCCCCGGTCACACCCCAGTGGGTTGTTAATGGAGCCATTGAAGATAGGTACAACACTTAACCTTTAGTAGCTCCGAAGGAGAATGAATGGAGAGGCTGTAGGCACTCACATCTCCATTTATTACAAAAACCCAGTGCCCTGTTCTAGAGGCCACGTTCTGACACTAATCCCAAATCCTCTTGATAATTAAATTAAACTTGGAATACCTGTATAAGATGAAGGACTTGCATGACTTGGAGTATTGTTCTATAATGGAGTACCTGATACCACTATGTATGAACCATGTTTGGCTGGAACTGCTTTGTAACTATCAGGGTTAAAAAGATTTTTAATTTTATGGTTCATCTTGAGACTCGATGGACAAAATCTAAATCTTCCAACATCTGCAAATACCTATAGTAAGAAAAAAAAATATGTTCAATAAAACAAAATAACCTATGTTGAATCTATTTTTTTCCCCACATATTGGCCCAGATTTATCAATCTGCGTGAGAGAAAAAATTGAGTGATTTTCCCTAAGCAGTAAAGTCAAAGCTGAGCTGTGATTGGTAAAATAATAAATCTGGGCCATTGTCCTAGGCTAGATACTATGACAGAATCACCATGATTTACTGTCACAGAAATATCCTTCAAACCACAAAAAATATAAAGGTCATTGGAGCCTAGTACCAAATTTCTGACCCTAGTAACCACATGAATACAATATAGACTGTAAAGACCTCACTTATTGTTAGCTGAATGATGGATATGCTCTATCAACCTTAGGGCGTATTATAAAGCTTAGACCTCCATTGGCATTTCCCTCAATTTGATATATAGCCCTTACAAATGATCTCTTTTATAAAGGTGGAAATTTAAGCCTATTCCAGGTGAAAATCATGGAGGTCTACAAAGAAACTAATTTGTGTCGGCAAATCCCAACTCTACTCTACTTACCTGTATCTCATTTATTGTACAAGACCTGGTCAGGTCATGAGCTTTATCACCGAGCTGTCAGATGTCTATTCATTCTACATCTCATTCTTCTCTCTTGTAGTAATTCAGACAAATATCCATTGACTACAACCCTATCTATTGTATTTCATACTGCAAAATTCAGAATAGTTCTCTTCTAAATAGTTCTCTGCAAAATTCTGAATAGTTCTCTTTTAAATAGTTCTCTTCTAGAAGGAGAATAAAGCTGGTGAGATACTTGCAAGATCATTATTCTTTTAATTTTACTATATGGTAACTTGATATCTTTGTGCCATACTCAACGAAAAGCGTATTAAATCCAAACTTTTAATTACCTTTCAAACCTATGTATACAAACCCATGCATAACACCTCCAACTGACAGCAAGTAGTAACCATTGTATAATCTAGTCAAAATGTATAGCTTGCTACTGGACTCTTTGCTATGATTGAAAGCAATGCACAGAGCCAATCACAATACATGTTTCACCACAATACAGTTGCATCCTCAGGGGAAAATGGGGCCTAAACTACATCAACACTTTGAGAGCTTGACAGCTTATACAGCTTTAAATAGTGCAAACATATTCAGCATCATTGTACAGAGATTGCCATAACATCGTTCTCAGTCCCCATGGGGGCTCCCAATTTAAACTCCAAAATAACCAATCAGTTGGTCCTCATGAGGAAACCCATGGACACACAGGGAGAGCATACAAACCCTATACAGGGGTTGCTCTGGTTGGATCAATCCCCAACTGCTGCAAGACAACTGGACCAACCACTGATCCACCATGATGATTGCTCATGTACACAACATGCGTGGCCAATTAACTGCCAATAATGGCATAATTGGGTAATATTTATCTTAAGATCCTAACCAGCTTGCGCTTTATGCTTTTAAGGGGTTGACCAGGATTAGAAAAACACAACTGTTTTCTATAAAGCACAGAGCCTTATTTGTCCATGGGTTGTGTCTAGTATTACATCATCTTTAGGCTAAGCAGCATTTCTACACCACACACAACTCATGGAGAGGTGGGGTATATAGATGAGTAAATCTCCCAAAACTCATTTCGGAAGAATTAAAAAAATGGATTTTAGGGAGGTTTTAGACAGAAGTTTTAGATGTGGAGGGAACTGTATAGCATGCCCTTTTATAGACAAATCCAAAACCTTTAAGAACGATCATACAGGTGAAGAATTTAAGATCAGGGACTTCGCAAACTGTAAAACAAGTGGAGTGGTCTATTTATGTAGATGTACATGCCCGTTAGGTTACGTGGGGAAAACAAGCCGTGAGATACGAAGGAGGGTTGGTGAACATCTAGGTGACATACGACACAGACATGACACCTCTATAGCCAAACATGTGTGGGAACAACACAATGGAGACCCTAGAGTGTTAACATTTCAGGTGATAGAAGTCATCAGATCAAGTATAAGGAGAGGCGATTTGGATAGAAAGATTTTGAGGAAGGAGGCTGAATGGATTTTCAGACTTAAGACAGTGAGACCTTATGGTTTAAATGAGAGCCTCTTATTCACACCCTTTATTGAACAGGGATAATTTACAGTGTCACTTTTTTGGATAAAAGGAGGATCAGCTTAGGCTATAGGAGACTAGGAGATGTGATAAATTGCCTTGTTCTCCTCTCCCCTAGTTTTAGGGTATCTATTTGTCTCCAACATAGGAGCTAATTTTTATTTGGTGAACATTATGAAGACTAACTATAATTTGGTGACTGGCTGTGATTATAGACTTGTGTGGATGGGATCACCAAAGACATTTGTCCCAATCTTCCTTTCTGTAGGATGTGAACCGGATAGATCCATCACTTAGTAAGGGAGGGTTAGTCCTCGTGGTTGAGGCCACCCTGTTAAGGAGGTGGGTCCCTCAAAAGGTAGGGACAGAGGGCTGTGGTTTTAGATTTAGGGGGGCACCGCTGTCTCCCCCTCTTTTTTGTTTATTCTTATCTTTTTCATTTCCTCTATATAAGTTCTGGAGTCCACTTTATATATGTCTCCCATAATATGATATAGTCATCTAAAACCTTATTTGGCTGCGAGCTATTATAATACTATCGGGGATCCGAAACAGATACAGAGTTAAGAGGAAGTTATGATGTACTCTGGGTAGCTATATCAGCTCTATACATTACCAGAATGTTTTATCTTTTTATCTTCTGATCTTTTCCTCTGATACTCTGAGCGTTAGTACCATTATTATTATTATTTTCATTATTTTCTTACAACTTCCATTTCTTCTTCTTTTATCTTTTCTCTATAACCACTTCTCTCTCCTCCTTTATGTTAATTAATTAATTAATATGGAAGGACAATGTTTTTGGTGATCATAAATACACCCAGATATGCGGACATAATCACAGACATTCATAATAATTACCATTTTGGGTGTCCTGTAATAGTAATGGATTTACATCTTGCCTTGTAATAATTTACATCCTTTGTAATATTAACCTCCCCGATGGTCAGTAGGTCATACGTACCTCGACTGTACACTATGTTTTTGAGTGGACTGACCTGGTCCATTCTTTACCATATTGTTTGTAAACACCAAGTCACATGACGATCACATGATCGTTAGTGGCTCCGGTCATGCGCAATAGGCGCACACGGAGACACTATTGCGATCTTAGTGTTATCCGGGTGCGCCTGCGCCTGTTCGGAGTCACATCGTAGTATACACCTTTAGAAGCAGGGAAGTCACGCATGCGCATCACACAGCCGGGTAGACGCCGGAAGTGAATCGGCGCTACCCCGGAAATGTATGCCGGCGTGTGTATATAATGGCAGGATACTTAGCCATACACATGCCGCCTGTGTTTAAACAGTGCGCTCATCTTGGCGCTAGGTATCCATCGTTGGTACAAGGCGGGCATAAGATCGGTATGTATCATTACTGGGTACTTTATTATACCATGCCCCCCCCCCCCCCTCCCCCTGCTTGATTTTGTTAATGCAATGTAGTTTAAAAACTGACGGACATGTACTGCTGCTTGTTTATCTAGTGTTTCTACTTTGGAGATGCAGTACAATACATTGTCCATAAGTTATCTGCCTTGAGAGTGGTGTCAATCAAGTTTTGGTATGTACCCCTCCTGGGGAGAGTTTCTATTTAAATATCCTTGTTTTTTCATTTCTTTCATGCACATATTTAGCAGTTTTTAAGCTGGTTTGAGAGAGATGCAAACAGTATGTTCATGTATTCTTTTATTCAGGCACCTATTGCATCAGAGACAATCTAAAACACCAGAGACGATTTTTATGACTGATGATTGTATCCCATTAGTTCCTTGAGAAACCCCACAAGTTGGGGGGAAACGCGTCGGAACGGATACCAAATTGTAATATTTATCTTATCACTTTTCTCACGTGGTGTGGGGAGAGGTCCTAAGTAATGAGCAGCACCATTGTACATATATGAGAATGTATCTAATTAGGCCACTGATATATCCTTAGTGATCGATGCTTGTGATACATTGTTTCTCTCATAGGGGGCTGCCCATTTATGAATAGGACCTGTGTCTCCCGTTTTTTGACTTATTTATTCACCTATAGGTCACTAATTATAGTTTATTAATTTTCTTTGCTTTAGTTATTCGTATTTTAAGGCATATCATTAAAGTATATATGTTTTAGAAAAAGGTTAAATTCAGTTGCTGTGATACATAGAGAGGAACCTTTTACCTGACAGTTCTTTGCTGCTGTGAAAAGGTTTTAGACAGAAGACAAGAATTCCTATTTCTGTACATTAAGTAGTAAGGCATATAAAGTATGCCTTTCTGCTCAGTTACAGTACCATTCAGTGGACTTCAAAGCATCCTGCCCAGGGAATGTACAGAATGTAAGCAGCTATGCAGCAAGCATCAAAAAATGTGGACGGTAGGTCTTTGATCAAGCGGTGAAGTGCAAGAAATGCACTGATTTAGCATTTGATGTTTTTAATTAATTAAATATATTTTTTTAAGCCCTTACAGACCAAACCCATTTTAACCTTAAGGACCAGGCCAATTTTATTTTTGCGTTTTAGTTTTTTCCTCCTCGCCTTCTATAATACATAACTCTTTGTTTTTTGCGTGACCAATTGTACTTTGTAATGAAACCTCTCATTTTACCATTAAATGTACGGCGAACCCAAAAAAATATTTTTTAAGGGAGGAAATTTAAATGAAAACCACAATTTTGCACATTTTGGAGGGTTTCGTTTTCAAATTGTACACTTTACGGTAGAAATGACATGTGTTCTTTATTCTGTTGGCCAATACAATTAAAATGATACCCATGGCTAGATACTTTTAGATTTTTGTACCACTTAAAAATAATCTAAAACTTGTACAAAATCAGTAATCGAAAATTGCCCTATTTTGACCACCTATAAGTTTTTCATTTTTCCGTATATAGGGCGGTATGAGGGCAAATTTTTTGTGCAATCATTTATACTTTTTATCAATACCACATTTGCATATTTAAACATTTTAGATAATTCTTTATGAATTTTTCTTGGAATAAAATGTGACAAAAAAGCAGCATTTTTGGACTTTTTTTTATTTTTACGTTTACGCTGTTCACCGTACGGGATCATTATCATTATATTTTGATGGTTCGGACATTTAAACATGCGGCAATACCAAATATGTTTATATAAAAAAAATTACGCTTTTGGGGGTAAAATGGGAAAAACTGACAATTTTTATTGGGGGAGGGGATTTTTCACTTTTTTTTTTCTTTTTCTTTTTACATTTTCAACTATTTTTTTTACACTATTTATGTCCCCATAGGGGACTATCGATGTCAATCATTTGATTGCTAATACTGTTCAGTGCTATGCATAGAGCATAGCACTAATTAGTATTATCGGTCATCTTCTGCTCTGGTCTGCTCGATCTCAGACCAGAGCAGAAGACCCGAGGAGATGGACGGTGGCAGGTGAGGGGACCTCCGTCCGCCATTTCAGATGATCGGATCGCCGCGGCAGCGCTGCGGGTGATCCGATCATCTATTTTAACATGCGCATTGCCGCAGATGCCGTGATCTGTATTGATCACGGCATCTGAGGGGTTAATGGCAGACATCCGCGCGATCGTGGATGTCGGACCATTACTGGTGGGTCCCCGGCTGCTGATAGCAGCCAGAACCTGCCATATATGACGCGAGCACCACTCCAATTCTCCCGGTCATACACAGGAAGTAAATGTACGTCCTGGTGCGCGAAGTACCACCAAGCCAGGATGTATACTTACGTCCGTGGTCGTTAAGGGGTTAATAATGTCTTTATTTTCTTTTTTGGGACCTTTGTCTGTACAGGAACAGGGCATGCTGTCGTTAGAAAGGAATCCCTGCTTCTGAATAATGTAAGCGCATTCATCATCATCCCTTAAAACCGGGAGGCCCACATTTGCTGAAAACTGGGCAATTTGGCATGCAGTGAATACCTTGCTACTCAACAAATAGGAAAAAGGAGTCCCTGCTTCTGTACATACTATCCTTCCAGGCCCTTGCAATCAGCATAGGGTGCCACGGATATTACATACAGGAATAGGAACTCCTGTCTTTGAGAGTAGACCCTGCTCCTGTAGGTAATGTGTGGTGAGACATACATTGTATGCCTTGCCTCTCAGTTAACATTTGCTGGAGCTATGAACATGTATTGAATACATTCATGACCTTTATTACTACTGTCCTTGCTAAAGTGATTGGTTTCAGACAAACCTGAGTTTTTTGTGGCAAATTCGGAGAGCAATTAGTTCGGAACAAACCAATTTTTTAGTTCTTGGAAGAGAGCAGATATGTTTTTCTTATTCTGGGTAACCGTGTTCATTTCAGTTCTCTTGGCAGCTTTTCACCTTATTGAAGGTTCATGCTGCAATAGATTTTGGAGCATTAGAGAATTCTACAATCGAGGTTTAATTGTTGCACATGTACTTAATTCCCTTGGTGTAAGGAAGGTGCCAAATTGGCACATAATATCACACATACAGATCGAGGAGACGATAAATTCATGATGTTTCAGGGTTTTTGCCAGATGTCAAGTATATATTTAAGTAGGTCAGAATGTCCATGAATTTATTAACTAATATATCATGAGCTATTACCTCTTTAATAAATATCTCAAAGTATAGAAATATTGATTATATAAGTAATTGTATTAATTAATATATATGATGAGTTACAATCTCTTTCATAAATACAGATAACTAAAGAAATAAAAAATATATTGCTTAAAATAACATGCACGGAGCATTATTTGTTACCAATCCTGGCATTATATAACTTTGAATTTTTAACATTTTATTCTTTGTGCACTATGAATAGGGAGAGATGTGACCATCAGGTGACCATACATTTTCAATAACTGTTAGATGATCATTCATTTGGATGATAGTTATTTCCCAACCTCCCCATACACAGGAATGCTGAGCACAGGCGAACATTCCTGTTTCCTCTATGAGGAGGGGTATGCTGTAGTCAGACAGCTCTGGTGCCACCTCATTCCTCTGAGAACAAAAGGGTCGGGCGGCAAAAATTCAACACGACCAACTCTTCTCTCCACCGACATCATCTGTTGATGAAGAGTTGGGAGGCCGACAAATACAGCCAAACTCGACTTAAAGGGGTACTCCACCCCTAGACATCTTATCCCCTATCCAAAGGATAGGGGATAAGATGTCTGATCGCGGGGATCCCGACACTGGGGACCCCCGCAATATAGCATGCGGCACCCACCTGCTACTGCTCCGGAAGCGCTGGAGGGTCTGGCTCACGACCACGGGAACGGAGCAGTAACAGGTAGGTGCAGCATCCTATATTGTGGGGGTCCCCAGCGGCGGGACCCCTGAGATCAAACATCTTATCCCCTATCCTTTGGATAAGATGTCTAGGGGATAAGATGTCTAGGGGTGGAGTATCCCTTTAAGTAGAAGGTTTATGGGCATCTTTCATCCCTAAACAATGTTGGGCTTGGTATCACAGCTTACTAGAGCTGGCCATTTATTTCTGTTGAATTTATACATATCTATGTGTTTCGACATGGTGTACAGTATGTATTCTTCCTTATCTTAATAACAGGATGTTCTATGCCCCACAGCACCATTTAGTTTTTTGTTAGATTGTACTTGAGAAAATTTTTTTTTCTTCTATTCCTCTGTATGTAATTATTAGAGGTGAGCGAATCTAAGCTGACAAACCTATATTCCTTACAAATTTTATGAAATATTCAGATGGCAACGAATGCAAATATTGTCACGATTATATCGCGCGAATCGCTTTATTAAACTCCATTTACTGTGGTCCAGGCTCCAGGGCAACTAAAATGGCGGATCCACATGTCAGTACATGGTGCAAGGGACGTTGGGAAGGCTGGTAAGGGAAGTAGGCGGGATGACCCTTAATCACATGCAGGATGCAGCCTATCAACAGCCAGCCACCCCTGTGATGTCACAGCCCTATATATTCGGCAGCCATTTTCCTGCTCGTCATATCATTCATTACACTGCAGAGAGATAGGATGGATATCGCTGTGTGTGTGTTACACAGAAAAGCTTGATGCAGCAGCGTTTCACCTCTTAGTCACCTCAGCCTTCTGTAGGACACAGAGCACAGCGTTTTTGCACATAAATTAATTCTTAATGCAGCAATTAACGCCTCAGTCATTGTGAACAACATTGTATTACAAAGAGGGGCAGAGAGAGGGAGATTTTTCTTTTTTTAGAGCAAATCTGTGTCTTTGTTCCACAATAACTGGTCTGCCAGTTATACTTGTCTGTAGACAGTATAATCTATACCCAGCAGTCCATTCCTAATAGTATTTGTGAGTATTTTTTTCAATTTTGGGTTTAGTACACATTGACTGTGTGCTCCAGCAGTGTTGTGTACTGCTAGTGCTGTGGGCAAATGGGATTGTGAAGTCCTATTGGCAACTCATGCTGCTGCTGCAAGCTCCAGGCTGTGTCATTCAGCAACTATATGGTCTCCTCATGCTGCTAACACCTCCACACTGTGTCATTCAGCTACTATATTGTCTCCTCATGCTTCAGCCACCTCTAGGCTGTGCCATTCAGACACTATATAGTCTCCTCATGCTTCAGCCACCTCCACGCTGGGCCATTCAGACACTATATGGTCTCCCCATGCTGCCACAAACTCCAGGCAGTCATTCAGCCACTATATGGTCTCCTAATACTGATATCACCTCTAGGCTCTGTCATTGTGCTGCCATGTGACATGTGACTCCTTGTTATATTTGGTCTTTTATACTCATACGCCGGGGCCTGGGACACTAAAACTTGGGAGTTAAAATATCAAGTTCAAAATTCTCAATTTCAATTTAAAAATCTTACATTTCTATTTAAAAATCTTAAATTTCAATGGTCTCCTCAATCTTCGGCCACCTCCAGGCTGTGCAATTCAGACACTATATGGTCTTCTCATGCTTCAGCCACCTCCAGGCTGTGGCATTCAGCCAATATATGATTTACTGATGCTGCTGGGCCTGGGCCTAAAAAATTTGATGGTAGCACTAGTGCTACCATAAATCTTCAATTGAAATCTAAATTAATCTTTTAATCTTAGGGATTGTGAAGCCCTAGTGTCTACTCATGCTGCTGCCAGCTCCAGGCTGTGTCATTCAGCAACTATATGGTCTTCTCATGCTGCCAACACCTCCACACTGTGTAATTCAGCCACTATATGGTCTCCTCATGCTGCCAACACCTCCACGTTGTGACATTCAGCCACTATAGGGTCTCCTCAATCTTTAGCCACATCCACGCTGTGTGATTCAGCCACTATATGGTCTCCTCATGCGGCCCCCACCTCCAGGCTGTGTCATTCAGCCACTATATGGTCTCCTCATGCTGCCAACACCTCCACACTGTGTCATTCAGCCACTATATGGTCTCCTCATGCTGTCAACACCTCCACGTTGTGTCATTCAGCCACTATAGGGTCTCCTCAATCTTTAGCCACATCCAAGCTGTGTTATTCAGCCTCTATATGGTCTCCTCAAGCTTCTGCCACCTCCAGGCTGTGTCATTCAGCCACTATATGGTCTCCTCATGCTGCCAACACCTCCACACTGTGTCATTCAGCCACTATATGGTCTCCTCATGCTGCCACCACCTCCACTCTGTGTCATTCAGCCACTATATGGTCTCCTCATGCTGCCACCACCTCCGGGCTGTGTAATTCAGCCTCTATATGGTCTCCTCAAGCTGCTGCCAACTCAAGGCTGTGTCATTCTGTCAGGTTATGGTCTCCTCATGCTGCTGCCACCACCAGGCTGTGTCACTGTGCTGTCATGTGATCTCCTCATGCTGCTGGCACATTCAATGAAACTTTTTATTTGAAATCTTCAATTTAAATGTTTAACCCCTTCAGGACGGAGACCATTTTGGCCTTAAGGACCGGAGCATTTTTTGCACATCTGACCACTGTCACTTTAAACATTAATAACTCTGGAATGCTTTTAGTTATCATTCTGAATCCGAGATTTTTTTTTCGTGACATATTCTACTTTAACATAGTGGTAAATTTTTGTCGATACTTGCATCCTTTCTTGGTGAAAAATTCGTAAATTTGATGAAAAATTTGAAAATTTTGCATTTTTCTAACTTTGAAGCATTCTGCTTGTAAGGAAAATGTATATTACGAATACATTTTTTTGGTTCACATATACAATATGTCTACTTTATGTTTGCATCATAAAATTGATGTGTTTTTACTTTTGGAAGACACCAGAGGGCTTCAACGGTCAGCAGCAATTTTCCGATTTTTCACAAAATTTTGAAACTCAGTATTTTTCAGGGACCAGTTCAGGTTTGAAGTGGATTTGAAGGGTCTTCATATTAGAAATACCCCATAAATGACCCCATTATAAAAACTACACCCCCAAAAGTATTCAAAATGACATTCAGTAAGTGTTTTATCCCTTTAGGTGTTTCACACGAATAGCAGTAAAGTGAAGGAGAAAATTCACAATCTTCATTTTTTACACTCATGTTCTTGTAGACCCAATTTTTGAATTTTTACAAGGGGTAAAAGGACAAAATTTTTATTTGCATTTGTAGCCCAATTTTTCTCGAGTAAGGACATACCTCATATGTCAATGTAAAGTGTTCGGCGGGCGCAGTAGAGGGCTCAGAAGCGAAGGAGCGACAAGGGGATTTTGGAGAGTATGTTTTTCTGAAATGGTTTTTGGGGGGCATGTTGCATTTAGGAAGCCCTTATGGTGCCAGAACAGCAAAAAAAAAAACACATGGCATACCATTTTGAAAACTAGACCCCTCAGGGAATGTAACATGGGATAAAGTGAACCTTAATACCCCACAGGTGTTTCACGACTTTTGCAAATGTAAAAAAAAATTTTTTACCTAAAATGCTTGTTTTCCCAAAAATTTTTAATTTTTAAAAAGGGTAATAGCAGAAAATACCCCTAAAAATTTGAAGCCCAATTTCTTTTGATTCAGAAAACACCCCATATGGGGGTGAAAAGTGCTCTGCTGGCGCACTAAAGGTCTCGGAAGAGAAGGAGTCACATTTGGCTTTTTGAAAGCAAATTTTTCTCTGGGGGCATGCCGCATTTAGGAAGCCCCTATGGTGCCAGGACAGCAAAAAAAAACCCACATGGCATATCATTTTGGAAACTAGACCCCTCGAGGAATGTAACAAGGGGTTAAGTGAACCTTTATACCCCACAGGTGTTTCACGACTTTTGCATATGTAAAAAAAAAAAATTTTTTTTACCTAAAATGCTTGTGTTCCCAAAAATTTTACATTTTTAAAAAGGGTAAAAGCAGAAAATACCCCCCAAAATTTGTAACACAATTTCTCCCGAGTACGGCGATACCCCATATGTGACCCTAAACTGTTGCCTTGAAATACGACAGGGCTCCAAAGTGAGAGCGCCATGCGCATTTGAGGCCTAAATTAGGGACTTGCATAGGGGTGGACATAGGGGAATTCTAGGCCAGTGATTCCCAAACAGGGTGCCTCCAGCTGTTGTAAAACTCCCAGCATGCCTGGACAGTCAACGGCTGTCCGACAATACTGGGAGTTGTTTTGCAACAGCTGGAGGCTCCGTTCTGGAAACAGTGGCGTACCAGACGTTTTTCATTTTTGTTGGGGAGGGGAGGGGGGTTGTATAGGGGTATGTGTATACGTAGTGTTTTTTACTTTTTATTTTATTTTTTGTGGTAGTGTAGTGTAGTGTTTTTAGGGTACAGTCGCACGGGCGGGGGTTCACAGTAGTTTCTCGCTGGCAGTTTGAGCTGCAGCAGAAAGTTTGCGGCAGCTCAAACTTGCAGCCAGATACTTACTGTAATCCTCCGCCCATGTGAGTGTACCCTGTACGTTCACATTGGGGGGGGCATCCAGCTGTTGCATAACTACAACTCCCAGCATGCCCGTTAGCTGTCGGTGACTGCTGAGAGTTGTAGTTTTGCAACAACTGTAGGCACACTGGTTATGTATCACTGAGTTTGTGACCTAACTCAGTGTTTCACAACCAGTGTGCCTCCAGCTGTTGCAAAACTACAACTCCCAGCATGTACGGTGCATGGTGTACGGTGACTGCTGAGAGTTGTAGTTTGCAACAGCTGGAGGCACACCGGTCGTGAAACACTGAGTTAGGTAAACAAAAACTCTGAGTTTCACAACCAGTGTGGCTTCAGCTGTTGCTAAACTACAACTCTCAGCAGTCACCGACAGCCAACGGGCATGCTGAGAGTTGTAGTTATGCAACCAGCAGATGCACCACTACAACTCCCAGCATGCACTTTAGCTGTTTGTGCAAGCTGGGAGTTGTAGTTATACAACAGCTGAAGGTACACTTTTCCATAGAAAAAATGTGCCTCCAGCTGTTGCACAACCATAAGTCCCAGCACGCCCATAAGGGAATGCTGGGAGTTGTGGTGGTCTGCCTCCTGCTGTTGCATAACTACAGCTCCCAGCATGCCCTTTTTGCATGCTGGGAGCTGTTGCTAAGCAACAGCAGGAGGCTGTCACTCACCTCCTGCTGCTGCTCAGGGAACAGGTCAGTCCCGCCGCTGCTCCTGGGGCCCCGATCCCAACATTGACGCCGGGGATCGGGGTCCCCAGCACCCGGGGTGCACGTCCCACACCCGCTCACGTCCTCCGGAAGAGGGGCGGAGCGGGTGCGGGAGTGACACCCGCAGCAGGCGCCCTGATTGGTCGGCCGGTAATCCGGCCGACGAATCAGGGCGATCGTGAGGTGGCACCAGTGCCACCTCACCCCTGCAGGCTCTGGCTGTTCGGGGCCGTCAGAGACGGCCCCGAACAGCCAGTAATTCCGGGTCACCGGGTCACTGGAGACCCGATTGACTCGGAATCGCCGCAGATCGCTGGACTGAATTGTCCAGCGATCTGCGGCGATCGCCAACATGGGGGGGCATAATGACCCCCCTGGGCGATATGCCGGGATGCCTGCTGAACAATTTCAGCAGGTATCCGGCTCCTGTCCCAAACCGGCTAGCGGTGGGGGCCGGAATTCCCACGGGCGTATGGATACGCCCTCGGTCCTTAAGGACTCGGGATGCAGGGCGTATCCATACGCCCTATGTCCTGAAGAGGTTAAAAATATCTTTAATATTTTCAATTGTGAGGCTAAGGTCTCGTCAGACTGTTGTCAACTCCAGGCTGTGTCATTCTGCCAATTTATGGTCTCCTCATGCAGCTGCCACCTCCAGGCTGTGTCACTGTGCGGCCATGTGGTCTCCTCATGATGCTGGCACATTAAATAAAACTTCTTAGGTTCATCTATTTTAAATCTTCAATTTAAAGGTTAAAAATTATGTTTAATCTTTTCAATTTTGAAGCCCTATGGTCTTGTCAGGCTTTTGCCACTTCATGGCTGGGTCATTCAGCCACTATATGGTCTCCTCATGCTGCCACCACCTCCGGGCTGTGTCATTCAGCCTCTATATGGTCTCCTCAAGCTGCTGCCAACTCAAGGCTGTGTCATTCTGTCAGGTTATGGTCTCCTCATGCTGCTGCCACCACCAGGCTATGTCACTGTGCTGCCATGTGATCTCCTCATGCTGCTGGCACATTCAATAAAACTTTTTACTTGAAATCTTCAATTTAAATGTTTAAAAAAATCTTTAATATTTTCAATTGTGAGGCTAAGGTCTCGTCAGGCTGAGGTCAACTCCAGGCTGTGTCATTCTGCCAATTTATGGTCTCCTCATGCAGCTGCCACCTCCAGGCTATGTCACTGTGCCGCCATGTGATCTCCACATGCTGCTTTCACATTAAATAAAACTTCTTAGGTTCATCTATTTGAAATTTTCAATTTAAATGTTAAAAATTATCTTTAATCTTTTCAATTGTGAAGCCCTATGGTCTCGTCAGGCTTTTGCCACCTCATGGCTGGGTCATTCAGCCACTATATGGTCTCTTCATGCTACCGCCACCTCCACGCTGTGTCATTCAGCCTCTATATGGTCTCCTCTTGCTTACGTCAACTCCAGGCTGTGTCATTCAGCCACTATATGGTCTGCTCATGCTTCTGCCACCTCCAGGCTGTGTCATTTAGCCACTATATGGTCTACTCATGCTTCTGCCACCTCCATGCTGTGTAATTCAGGCACTATATGGTCTCCTCATGCTGCAGCCACCTCCACGCTGTGTCATTCCGCCACTTTATGGTCTCCTCATACTGATGCCACCTCCAGGCTCTGTCATTGTGCCACTCTGCGACAGTGATTCTAATAGTGACGCCTCTAATCTGCATGTCATACAGAATAACAGTATCATTTCACTAACACAGCACACTCTCTCTGCATGTTATGGCAAGGCAAAGTGTTCTACACCCCTATTGAGGCTCTCTGTAGCCCAGAAATAGCAGTTTCTAATAGTAATTCGCTGCAAATAAATCAGTAATTATAAAGCAATCCAGCAACTTGTCAGTGCAAATTAATATCAGCGGATTCAGTCCCAACTGATGGCTACAAAAAGGTCTAATTACCAAGGTGTCACACAAGACACATGTAATGATCGTTTTTGTATTTTTGTGTTTTTCTTTCTTAGGCCCTGTTCAGACTCTAGTCTTTGTCTGAGCAGTTTTCTATTCTCCATACCGAGGAATAGTTAATTCTCTGAGCCAATTGCAACTCAAGTGTGGATATTTAAACCCAAGCTCTGCTTCACTCTGGTTGCTGGTGATTCGTGCAATATTTTCCCTGTCTGTTTGATCATGCACTTTGTATTTATCCTGTGATATTATCAGATTTTTTAACCATGGTTAATATTCCTGTTTATTATTTTTTTTTACCTAAAATGCTTGTTTTCCCAAAAATTTTACATTTTTAAAAAGGGTAAAAGCAGAAAATACCCCCCAAAATTTGTAACACAATTTCTCCCGAGTACGGCGATACCCCATATGTGACCCTAAACTGTTGCCTTGAAATACGACAGGGCTCCAAAGTGAGAGCGCCATGCGCATTTGAGGCCTAAATTAGGGACTTGCATAGGGGTGGACATAGGGGAATTCTACGCCAGTGATTCCCAAACAGGGTGCCTCCAGCTGTTGTAAAATTCCCAGCATGCCTGGACAGTCAATGGCTGTCCGACAATACTGGGAGTTGTTTTGCAACAGCTGGAGGCTCCGTTCTGGAAACAGTGGCGTACCAGACGTTTTTCATTTTTGTTGGGGAGGGGAGGGGGGTTGTATAGGGGTATGTGTATACGTAGTGTTTTTTACTTTTTATTTTATTTTTTGTGGTAGTGTAGTGTTTTTAGGGTACAGTCGCACGGGCGGGGGTTCACAGTAGTTTCTCGCTGGCAGTTTGAGCTGCAGCAGAAAGTTTGCAGCAGCTCAAACTTGCAGCCAGATACTTACTGTAATCCTCCGCCCATGTGAGTGTACGCTGTACGTTCACATTGGGGGGGGGAACATCCAGCTGTTGCAAAACTACAACTCCCAGCATGCCCGTTGGCTGTCGGTGACTGCTGAGAGTTGTAGTTTTGCAACAACTGTAGGCACACTGGTTATGTATCACTGAGTTTGTGATCTAACTCAGTGTTTCACAACCAGTGTGCCTCCAGCTGTTGCAAAACTACAACTCCCAGCATGTACGGTGCATGGTGTACGGTGACTGCTGAGAGTTGTAGTTTGCAACTAACCCCCCTGTGCGATATGCCTGGATAACCTGCTGAACGATTTCAGCAGGTATCCGGCTCCGGTCCCAAACCGGCTAGCGGTGGGGGCCGGAATTCCCACGGGTGTATGGATACGCCCTCGGTCCTTAAGGACTCGGGATGCAGGGCGTATCCATACGCCCTATGTCCTGAAGAGGTTAAAAATATCTTTAATATTTTCAATTGTGAGGCTAAGGTCTCATCAGGCTGTTGTCAACTCCAGGCTGTGTCATTCTGCCAATTTATGGTCTCCTCATGCAGCTGCCACCTCCAGGCTGTGTCACTGTGCGGCCATGTGGTCTCCTCATGATGCTGGCACATTAAATAAAACTTCTTAGGTTCATCTATTTTAAATCTTCAATTTAAAGGTTAAAAATGATCTTTAATCTTTTCAATTTTGAAGCCCTATGGTCTTGTCAGGCTTTTGCCACCTCATGGCTGGGTCATTCAGCCACTATATGGTCTCCTCATGCTGCCACCACCTCCGGGCTGTGTCATTCAGCCTCTGTATGGTCTCTTCAAGCTGCTGCCAACTCAAGGCTGTGTCATTCTGTCAGATTATGGTCTCCTCATGCTGCTGCCACCACCAGGCTATGTCAATGTGCTGCCATGTGATCTCCTCATGCTGCTGGCACATTCAATAAAACTTTTTACTTGAAATCTTCAATTTAAATGTTTAAAAAAATCTTTAATATTTTCAATTGTGAGGCTAAGGTCTCGTCAGGCTGTGGTCAACTCCAGGCAGTGTCATTCTGCCAATTTATGGTCTCCTCATGCAGCTGCCACCTCCAGGCTGTGTCACTGTGCGGCCATGTGGTCTCATCATGCTGCTGGCACATTCAATAAAACTTCTTAGGTTCATCTATTTTAAATCTTCAATTTAAAGGTTAAAAATTATCTTTAATCTTTTCAATTGTGAAGCCTTATGGTTTTGTCAGGCTTTTGCCACCTCATGGCTGGGTCATTCAGCCACTATATGGTCTCTTCATGTTACTGCCACCTCCACGCTGTGTCATTCATGTCAGGATCCGGAGTGGTATGCACGGATGACACAGGTAGTGGATCCTCTATGTCAGTGAGGTGATGGCGTGGGCCGTACCAGGGGAACGGAAACTAAGGGGTTACTGGTTTTCACCAGAGCCCGTCGCAAGGCGGGATGGACTTGCTGCGGCAGGTAACCCCCAGGTCGTTCCACCCAATAGCGACTCAACCTCACTGACTGCTGAGTCAGGTACGGTACACAAGGACTAGGCAAAAGGCAAGGTCAGACGTAGCAGAAGGTCAGGGCAGGCGGCAACGGTTTGTAGTCAAGGGCAACGGCAAGGGTCTGGATTCACAGGCAATGGACACACTGGAACGCTTTCACTGGCACAAGGCAACAAGATCCGGCAAGGGCAGGAAGGGGAAGTGGATATTTATAGGTTCCGCAATGATTGGGCCAGGCACCAATTAGTGGTTCACTGGCCTTTTAAATTTCAGCAAGCCGGCGTACGCACGCCCTAGGGAGCGGGGCCGCACGCCGGGAGGAAGCAGACGGAGGCGTGAGGTGAGTGACATGGGGCGCGATCCGAGAGCGGGCACGTCCCGTGCCCCTCCGGTGACAAGGGAGCAGCGCTCGCGGTCAGCGGTGCTGACCGGAGCGCTGCATGCAGAGGCACACTGTGAGCGCTCCGGGGAGGCAGCGGGACCTGGAGCGCTCGGCGTGACAATTCAGCCACTATATGGTATCCTCTTGCTTACGTCAACTCCAGGCTGTGTCATTCAGCCACTATATGGTCTCCTCTAGCTGCCACCAACTCCAGGCTGTTTCATTCTGCCAGATTATGGTCTCCTCATGCTTCCGCCACCCCTACGCTGTGTCATTCAGGTACTATATGGTCTCCTCATGCTGCCGCCCCCTCCATGCTGTGTCATTCAGCCACTATATGGTCTCCTCATGCTTCCACCACCTCCAGGCTGTGTCTTTCAGCCATTATATGGTTTCATCATGCTTCCGCCACCTCCAGGCTGGGTCATTCAGCCACTATATGGTCTCTTAATGCTGCCGCCACCTCAAGGCTGTGTCATTCAGCCACTATATGGTCTACTCATGCTACCGCCACCCCTATGCTGTGTCATTCAGCAACTATATGGTCTCCTCATGCTTCCACCACCTCCAGGCAGTGTCATTCAGTCCCTATATGGTCTCTTCATACTGCCGCCACCTCCAGGCTGTGTCGTTCAGCCACTATTTGGTCTCCTCATACTGCCGCCACCTCCCGGCTGTGTCATTCAGCCTTTATATGGTCTCCTCATGCTTCCACCCCCTCCAGGCTTTCATTCAGCCACTACATGGTCTCCTCTTGCTGCTGCCAACTCCAGGCTGTGTCATTCTGCCAATTTATGATCTCCTCATGCAGCTGCCACCTCCAGGCTGTGTCACTGTGCCGCCATGTGATCTCCACATGCTGCTTGCACATTAAATAAAACTTTTTAGGTTCATCTATTTGAAATCTTCAATTTAAATGTTAAAAATGATCTTTAATCTTTTCAATTGTGAAGCCCTATGGTCTCGTCAGGCTTTTGCCACCTCATGGCTGGGTCATTCAGCCACTATATGGTCTCTTCATGCTACCGCCACCTCCACGCTGTGTCATTCAGCCTCTATATTGTCTCCTCTTGCTTACGTCAACTCCAGACTGTGTCATTCGGCCACTATATGGTCTGCTCATGCTTCTGCCACCTCCAGGCTGTGTCATTTAGCCACTATATGGTCTACTCATGCTTCTGCCACCTCCATGCTGTGTAATTCAGGCACTATATGGTCTCCTCATGCTGCAGCCACCTCCACGCTGTGTCATTCCGCCACTTTATGGTCTCCTCATACTGATGCCACCTCCAGGCTCTGTCATTGTGCCACTCTGCGACAGTAATTCTAATAGTGACGCCTCTAATCTGCATGTCATACAGAATAACAGTATCATTTCACTAACACAGCACACTCTCTCTGCATGTTATGGCAAGGCAAAGCGTTCTACACCCCCTATTGAGGCTCTCTGTAGCCCAGAAATAGCAGTTTCTAATAGTAATTCGCTGCAAATAAATCAGTAATTATAAAGCAATCCAGCAACTTGTCAGTGCAAATTAATATCAGCTGATTCAGTCCCAACTGATGGCTACAAAAAGGTCTAATTACCAAGGTGTCACACAAGACACATGTAATGATCGTTTTTGTATTTTTGTGTTTTTCTTTCTTAGGCCCTGTTCAGACTCTAGTCTTTGTCTGAGCAGTTTTCTATTCTCCATACTGGGGAATAGTTAATTCTCTGAGCCAATTGCAACTCAAGTGTGGATATTTAAACCCAAGCTCTGCTTCACTCTGGTTGCTGGTGATTTGTGCAATATTTTCCCTGTCTGTTTGATCATGCACTTTGTATTTATCCTGTGATATTATCAGATTTTTTAACCATGGTTAATATTCCTGTTTATTATAGGTTTTAGTCTGAAGTACATCTGTCAGTTTTAGGATACTTATGTCTGTTCTGCTTTAGCCTTGTATCTTAGTCTGTGTTCATTCTGTGAGAATTCTGACCTGTGTCCCTTCACATTGTGGAGTTTGATTTTGTAGAGTCTGTTCAGACTCCGCTTCTCAGTCTAGTGTTCCGTTTTTTATACTTCTGTTTCCTTTCAGGCCAGTATTCTGATCACACGGTGGAGTGTGTCAACTGGCTAGAAGTCCATCTGGAGTTAGTATTGTTGTCTACTCCTTTTGTGAAGTGGGGAGTCTAGTTTGTTCTTTGCATTTGTCCAGAGATGATTGCTTATCTTTAGAGTTTACAGAACATGCACTGATCATAGAGTACATGATCATTGATTTAGTGTTTCCTCTGTGCTTTACCATTGGTCTATAGTGTCCTCTGTACTTACTCACTTATCTGTGTCCTCTTAACTTAAAGGGGTACATCCCTTGAAAACATATTTTTTTTAAATCAACTGGTGCCAGAAAGTTAAACAAATTAGTAAATTACTTCTATTTAAAAATCTTAATCCTTCCAGTACTTATTAGCTGCCATATGCTTCACAGAAAGTTATTTTCTTTTTGAATTTCCTTTCTGACTAAACAGGGTGCTCTTAGCTGACACCTCTGTCCATTTTAGGAACTTTACAGAGCAGGAGAGGTTTGCTATTGGGATTTTTCCTACTCTGGACAGTTCCTAAAATGGACAGAGCTGTCAGCAGAGAGCACTGTGGGTATTTGCAAATTTACAAATCTGTTTATCTTTCTGACACCAGTTGATTTGGAAAAAAAAAAAGTTTTTCCATTGGAGTACCCCTTTAACCTGTTTATGTTAGTTATCAAGTGGAACGGTGTTCTATGTTCCTGTTCAGTTTAGTGTTTAACATTCAGTTCTTCTGTTTATCCCCTGCCTTTCCTGGTTTCTGCTGTTTACTCATTCTATATCTATAGTTAATGAACTGTTTGATAGTACACTGTATTCTGGCCTGTTTGCCTGTATTTATTCTGTCTTGTATATTTGGTTGTTTGGTAGTTTTTATGTTTCTGGACTTTGACCGACTATGTACATTACTATTTGTTTTTGCCCACTGCACTTTAGCGCAGGTAGGGACCGGCACCAAGGTTGTCGATACGCTGTTTAGGGCGGATGGGCAAGTAGGCAGGGAGAGTGCTAATAGGGACATTTTAGGGCTCACTCTCCCTGTCCCCCCGGTCGGTCATGACAGAATCAAAAACTTGAGTCTGAACAGGGCCTAAGAAATAAAAACACAAAAATACAAAAACGGACATTACAACACATTCCATGATGGGTAAAAGCAAAGAGCTGTTTTTAAGAACTTCACAATCTAATTACTGCTAAATATAACAATGGCATTGGTTACAGGCATATTTCTAAGCTTCTGAATGTCCCAGTGAGCACTGTTGAAGCCATAATACAGAAGAGGAAAGACAATCATTTCACCATTTATTTGCCTCAACCAGGTGCTCCTCACAAGATCCCTGACAGAGGAGAGAAAGAAGAATAATGAGAAGAGTTGTCTAAGAGCCAAGGACACTTGTGGAGAACTTCAAAAATACCTGGAATTGTTAGGTACTGTTGTCTCAAAGAAACAGAATTTAGTGAGAAAAATGGTGGTGTGTTAAATAATTATTTCATCCGCTGTAATTAACCCCTTAATGATGCAGGACATAAATGTACGCCCTGGTGAGCTGGTACTTAACACACCAGGACGTACATTTACGTCCTATGCATAACCTGATAGCAGCCAGGGACCTGCCCGTAGTGGCGGACATCCGCGATCGTGCGGGTGTCCGCCATTAACCCCTCAGATGCCGTGATCAATACAGATCACGGCATCTGCAGCATCGCAGACACTAAAATGGATGATCGGATTGCCCGCAGCACTGCCGCGGCGATCCGATCATCCAGCATGGCAGACGGAGGTCCCCTCACCTGCCTCCGCTGCCTTCCACGGGTCTTCTGCTCTGGTCTGTGATAGAGAAGACCAGAGCAGAAGATGACCGATAATACTGATCAGTGCTATGTCCTATGCTTAGCACTGAACAGTATTGGAAATCAAATGATTGCTATAAATAGTCCCCTATGTGGACTATTAAAGTGTAAAAAGAAAAGTGAAAAGTAAATAAAAGAAAAGAAAATTGAAAACCCCCCTCCCCCAATAAAAACGTAAATTGTCCAATTTTCCCTATTTCATCCCCAAAAAGTGTAAACTTTTTTTATATACATATTTGGTATTGCCACGTGCGTAAATATCCAAACTATTAAAACAGAATGTTAATGATACTGTTGAACGGTGTGAACGTAAAAAAAAAAAAAAGTCCAAAACAGCTGCTTTTTTTTTTATAAATGTAGTAAAAGTTTTATATATGCAAATATGGTATCAATAAAAAGTACAGATCACAGCACAAAAAATTAGCCCTTATACCGCTGCTTATACGGAAAAATGAAAAAGGTATAGGAATTTAAACGTACTAATTTGGTTAAACAGTTTACGATTTATTTTAAGCACAACAGTAATAAAAAAGTATGTTATCATGGGTGTCATTTTAATTGTATTGACCCAAAGAATAAAGAACACATGTCATTTTTATCGTAAATTGTACTGCGTGAAAACAAAACCTTCCAAAATGTGCAAAATTGCGGTTTTCTTTTTAATTTCCCCACACAAATAGTATTTTTTTTTTGTTGCACCATACATTTTATGGTAAAGTGAGTGATGACATTACAACAGACAACTGGTCGCGCAAAAAAGAGTCCCTCATGCTAGTGTGTGGATGAAAATATAAAAGATTTATAATTTTTTGAAGGGGATGAGGAGAAAACGAAATGTAAAAATAAAATTGAGTCCTTAATGGCCCAAATGGGCTGAGTCCTTAAGGGGTTAAAGAGGGACTCCTGTGAAAAACAAATATTTTCAAACCAACCTGTGCCAGAAAGTTAAACAGATTTGTAAATGACTTCTATTTAAAAATCTTAAGCCTTCCAATACTTATCAGCTGCTGTATGCTCCAGAGGAAATTGTGTAGTTATTTTCCTTCTGACCACAGTGCTCTCTGCTTACTTCCTCTATCCATGTCAGGAACTGTTCAGAGTAGGAGCAAATCCCCATGGCGAACCTCTCCTGCTTTGGACAGTTCCTAACACGGACAGAGATTAGAGCACTGTGGTCAGACTGGAAATAACTACACAACTTCCTCTGGAGCATACATCAGCTAATAAGTACTGAAAGGATTAAGATTTTTAAATAGAAGTAATTTAAATATGGGCCCAGTTGATTTAAAAACATTTGTTTTCCACCAGAGTATCCCTTTAAATCATAATGCATTTAACAAACCAAAAGCTGTAGGCTATTGCTGCTCCCCTGTGGTTCTGACCTGTTGTTTGGCTTTAGATTGCTGGCTCTACATCCTCAGTTGCAACCTTAGAAGTAAAAGGAATTCGAGCTATAAAACAGCAGTGAATGGGATCCGAGAAGGAGCACCTAGGAAGAAACCTTTAAAGGCATTTTCACATCTCATAAAGTTATCCTATATCCACAGAATAGGGGCTAACAAGCTGATCTGTGGGGGTCCAACCATTGGGAACCCTACTTATCCTGAGAACGGGGACATAGTTGTTCCTTGAAATAAATTCTGTGCACCTCGAGTGGACAGCAAGTGTTCCAATTATTCTCTATGGGGTTGCCAAACATTGCCCAGCCCTGAAGTCATAGGGCTCTTAGAAAAGGAATGGAGCAATCTTGGGATCAGCAGGGGTCCCAGCAGAGTAGCCCCCACCGTTCAGCTTGTTATCCTGTGGATAACATTTCGATTTCATTTAATGAGATAGGCAAGGGTTGGTTTGGTGATTAACTTCTTTAAAAAAAAAAAACACGCCCACTCAGCTGCTGATTGGATCCGAGGAGCGGCGCTCCATTATAGCGGCAGAGCAGGAACGAGGAAGGTAAGAGAGCATTCTTTTTTTTTTTTTTTTACTTAACCCCTCCCTTACTAGTGAATCACCTTTCTCTGTAACTCTAAAAGCGAACTGCACAAGAAAACTTGTCATGACAATTTGATTAAAAAAATAAATAAAACAATTCTTGTCAAGTTTACGTTTTATCCCCAAAAATTCACAAAAATGCATAAAATATAATTAACCAAATTCCTATTAATATAATTATATAATGACACCGAATGAGAGATTATTTAGCAGTAAATGCTTCATCTATCACTTACCAGTGAAGCATTAGATGTGAACGTGGATTAAGCTCATCATATGGCCCAGTAAAGGAGCGAATGAGTGCAATGCTTTGTGTTCATAGTATCGAACAGGACAACAGGAAATGAAAAGAGGATTAACAGGTAGAAACAGGAAAAGATTATCCACACTGAACATATTCTGCCCGGGGACGAGGAAGGGCAGATGTGATAACAGCCTTCTATGTCCTAAAGGAGTTACTACAAAACACAGATGTATGTAATGTGGCAGAGACCCAACCAAAGCTCTACAGCCATAGACACTATATATCCTTCAGCCAGGAGCTCCCTCCCCAAGAGAATGAATGTAGATGGTATTTTTTTTAAATGTTCCTACCAAGAATATGGTCAAGAGCGTTTTTTTGAAAATAGGAAATATTATATGCAGATCATAATATCACTGTAATGAAAAACTATAAACCATTTAAAAATGTAAAAATTAAAAAAATTATAATAATTATTATTTTTAATAATAATAATAGTAATAATAATCATAATAAATCACTACATTCACACAAGAGTTCACATTATCAACTATTAACAAAAAATATTATGTATAACCCCTTCAGGACCAAGCCCATTTTGGCCTTAAGGACCAGAGCGTTTTTGGCACATCTGACCACTGTCAATTTAAACATTAATAACTCTGGAATGCTTTTAGTTATCAATCTGATTCCAAGATTGTTTTTTCGTGACATATTCTACTTTAACATGGTGGTAAATTTTTGTGGTAACTTGCATCCTTTCCTTGTGAAAAATCCTAAAATTTGAAAATTTGAAAATTTTGCATTTTTCTAACTTTGAAGCTCTCTGCTTGTAAGGAAAATGTATATTACAAATAAAAAAATTTTATTCACATATACAATATGTCTACTTTATGTTTGCATCATAAAAGTGACGAGTTTTTACTTTTGGAAGACACCAGAGGGCTTCAAAGTTCAACAGCAATTTTCCAATCTTTCACAAAATTTTCAAACTCACTATTTTTCAGGGACCAGTTCAGGTTTGAAGTGGATTTGAAGGGTCTTCATATTAGAAATACCCCACAAAAGACCCCATTATAAAAACTGCACCCCGCAAAGTATTCAAAATGACATTCAGTCATCATTTTAACCCTTTAGGTGTTTCACAAGAATAGAAGCAAAGTGAAGGAGAAAATTCACAATCTTCATTTTTTACACTCGCATGTTCTTGTAGACCCAATTTTTGAATTTTTACAAGGGGTAAAAGGAGAAAATGTATACTTATATTTGTAGCCCAATTTCTCTCGAGTAAGCACATACCTCATATGTCTATGTAAAGTGTTCGACGGGCGCAGTAGAGGGCTCAGAAGGGAAAGAGCGACAAGGGGATTTTGGAGAGTACGTTTTTCTGAAATGGTTTTTGGGGGGCATGTTGCATTTAGGAAGCCCCTATGGTAACAGAACAGCAAAAAACCCCACATGGCATACCATTTTGGAAACTAAACCCCTTGAGGAACATAACAAGGAATAAAGTGAGCCTTAATACCCCACAGGTGTTTCACGACTTTTGCATATGTAAAAAAAAAAATTTTTTTTTTCACTAAAATGTGTGTTTCCCCCCAAATTTCACATCTTTCCAAGGGTTAATAGCAGGAAATACCCCCCAATATTTGTAACCCCTTCTCTTCTGAGTATGGAGGTACCCCATAAGTTGACCTGAAGTACACTACGGGCGAACTACAATGCTCCGAAGAGAAGGAGTCATATTTGGCTTTTTGAGAGCAAATTTTGCTCGGGGGGGCATGTCGCATTTAGGAAGCCCCTATGGTGCCAGAACAGAAAAAAAAACACATGGCATACCATTTTGGAAACTAGACCCCTTGAGGAATGTAACAAGGTATAAAGTGAGCCTTAATACCCCACAGGTGTTTCACGACTTTTGCATATGTTAAAAAAAAAAATTTCCACTAAAATGTGTGTTTCGCCCCAAATTTCACATTTTTGCAAGGGTTAATAGCAGAAAATACCCCCCAAAATTTGTAACCCCATCTCTTCTGAGTATGGAGGTACCCCATAAGTTGACCTGAAGTGCACTATGTGTGAACTACAATGCTCAGAAGAGAAGGAGTCATATTTGGCTTTTTGAGAGCAAATTTTGCTCGGGGAGCATGTCGCATTTAGGAAGCCCCTAAAAAAAACCACATGGCATACCATTTTGGAAAATAGACCCCTTGAGGAACGTAACAAGGGGTACAGTGAGCATTTGCCCCCCACTGGTGTCTGACAGATCTTTGGAACAGTGGGCTGTACAAGTTTTCATTTTCACGGACCACTGTTCCAAAGATCCGTCAGATACCTGTGGGGTGTAAATTCTCACTGCACCCCTCATTACATTCCGTGAGGGGTGTCGTTTCCGAAATGGAGTCACATGTGGGGTTTTTTTTTTTTGCATTTGTCAAAACCGCTGTAACAATCAGCCACCCCTGTGCAAATCACCTCAAATGGGCCTTGTTGTGCGCCCCCAGAACACTTTGCGCCCACATATGGGGTATCTCCGTAGTCGGGAGAAATTGCGTTACAAATTTTGGGGGGCTTTTTTCCCTTTTACCTCTTGTGAAAATGTAAAGTATAGGGCAACATCAGCATGTTAGTGTAAAAAATTAAATTTTTTTACATTAACATTCTGGTGTAGATCCCAACATTTCCTTTTCATGAAGGGTTAAAGAAGAAAAAGCCCCCCAAACCTTGTAACGCAATTTCTCCCGAGTACGGCGATACCCCATATGTGTCCCTAAACTGTTGCCTTGAAATACGACAGGGCTCCAAAGTGAGAGCGCCATGTGCATTTGAGGCCTAAATTAGGGATTTGCATAGGGGTGGACATAGGGGTATTCTACGCCAGTGATTCCCAAACAGGGTGCCTCCAGCTGTTGCAAAACTCCCAGCATGCGTGGACAATCAATGGCTGTCCGGCAATACTGGGAGTTGTTGTTTTTCAACAGCTGGAGGCTCTGCTTTGGAAACAGTGGTGTACTGAACGTTCTTATTGGGGGAGGGGGGCTGTGTAGGGGTATTGGTATATGTAGTGTTTTTAACTTTTTATTTTATTTTGTGTTAGTGTAGTGTAGTGTTTTTAGGGTACAGTCACATGGGCGGGGGATTACAGCGAGTTTCCCAGCGCAAAATTTGCTGCATCTCAAACTTGCAGCGAGAAACCCACTGTAAAAGCCTCGCCCATTTGAATGTACCCTGTACATTCACAGGGGGGGGGGGGGGGGGTGCACCAGCTGTTGCTAAACCACAACTCCCAGCATGCATGGTCTGTTAGTGCATATTGGGAGTTATAGTTTTGCAACAGCTGGAGGCACACAGGTTAGGAAACACTGAGTTAGAAACAGACAATGTTTCCCAACCAGTGTGTCTTCAGTTGTTGCAAAACTACAACTCCCAGCATGCCCAGACAGCTGAAGGGCATGCTGGGAGTTGTAGTTCGGCAACATCTGAAGGGCCAGATGTTGCTGAACTAAAACTCCCAGCATGCCTGGACAGTCAGTGCATGCTGGGAGTTTATACAATGGTCTCCAAACTGGGGCCCTCCAAATGTTGCAAAACTACAACTCCCAGCATGCCCAGACAGCCAAAGGCTGTCTAAGCATGCTGGGAGTTGTAGTTTTCAGACTCCTAGAGGCAGCTGTGAAGATCTTCACTGCTGCCTCTGAGGACCATGTACTTACCTGCCGGTCCCGTCGCTGCTCGTCCACGTGGCCGGTCCCGCGCTGCTCCTCGGTCCCGCCGCTTGTTCGGGTAAGGCCGCCGGTCCCCGCGTGTTCCCCCACCTATGCCGCGAGCCCCCGCAGCCATCGTCCCCCGTTCTGCCTGACTTCCAGGGCGGGCAGTGCGGGGGATCTGAATTTTCACCCCAGGTCACTGTGATTGGTCCACAGGGACCAATCACAGTGATCGCTGACCAGGACCATCAATGGATGGTCCTGGGGGGTGAAGCAGAAGTTGTCCCCTGCTGGAAACAGCGGGACTTCTGCTGGTTAACCCGTGCGATGCTGCGCATCGCCGGGTTAACTGAATGTCATTTCTAAACGTCGGGATGCTCGAACGCACTGCACAACCCAGCGTTTATATATGACATTCTGCGGGAAGGGGATAACCAAGATGTTAGCAACCAATCCTTCACGTCTTTTGAGTTGTAAGGTGCGGCCTCCATGGATCGGACATGTTTTTCCAGCACATCCCTCGATTGGACTAAGATCTGGGGAGTTTAGGGGCCAAATCAACACTTTGATCTCTTTGTCATGTTCTTCTTTCCTGAACATTTTTTGCAATGTGGTCGGGGCATTATCCTGCTGAGAGAGGCCACTGCTATAAGGGGATCCCGCTGCCATGAAGGGGGGGCTTGCTCTGTACAATGTTTAGGTAGGTGGTACCGGTCACAGTAACATCCACATGATGCCAGGACCCAAGGTTTCCAGCAGAACATTGTCCTGACCATCTCACTGCCTCCACTGGCTTATCTTCCCATACTACATCCAAGCGCTATCTCTTCCCCAAGAAAGTAACATGCATCCACCGGCCTGTGACATGAGGAAAAACAAAACATGACTCATCAGGCCACAGCGCCTTTTTCTATTTCAGCTCTGATCCACTTGTAATTATTCAGCTCTGATCCTCTTGTAATTATTCTTGCTTATTTTTTCTGCTTTCAAAAGGTCTCATGTACTAGATTCCCTTTAAATCTAGGTGTAGAAAGTATAGGGAAATGCATTGCACTCTATATATTAATGTTTTACCCTCTAATTTCCTTGTTTTTCCCTCTTTTCCCCATTTTTCGCAAATTTTCTAAAAGTGGGCAATTTTCCAGCCAATCTGAGTGCTTTACTAAATTGTTCACCCTAATTTTGGGGTCCTTTCACGCTGTGATTTTGTTACTTTTAGCAGTGAGGTTAAATAAATGGAAACCGTCAAAGTTTCACAACATGTTTAAACACTTTCATGTATATGATGGAAAAATAAATAACAATTCACAAGGAAAAGTTGACCCCTTAACCTCTGAAGGACCCATGACGTACCTGTGTGTCATGAGTCCGCTCCCATTTTATGACGTGGGGCCGCGGCCTCTAACAACGGCCGGGAACTGTGGCTAATAGCGCGTGGCACTGACCGTGGTGCCGTGCGCTATTAACCCTTTAGACGCAGCGTTCAAAGTTGATCGCCGCGTCTAAAGTGAAACTAAACTAATGCCGGTTAGCCGGTTAGCTCAGGGGGCGATCCCGAACAGCTATAGGACACGAGGAGGGTCCCCTGACCTGTCTCCTGGCGTCCAATCGCCGAATGACTGTTCAGTGCCTGAGATCCAGGCATGAGCAGTCAAGCGGCAGAATCATCGATCAATGATTTCCTATGAGAAACCAATGATCAATGTAAAAGATTAGTGTGTGCAATGTTATAGCCCCCTATGGGAGCTATAACATTGCAAGAAAAAGTGAAAAATAAAAAGTTAATAAAGATCATTTAACCCCTTCCCTAATAAAAGTTAGAATCACCCCCTTTTCCCATTTAAAATAAAAATAAAATTAAACTTATGTGGTATCGCCGCATGCGGAAATGTCCGAATTCTAAAAATATATCATTAATTCAACCGCACGATCAATGGCATACGCGCAAAAAAATTCCAAAGTTCAAAATAGCGTATTTTTGGTCACTTTTTATATCATGAAAAATTTAATAAAAAGTGATCAATAAGTCTGATCAATACAAAAATGGTACCGATAAAAACTTCAGATCACGGTGCAAAAAATTAGCCCTCATACAAACAAAAATAAAAAAGTTATAGGGGTCAGAAGATGACAATTTTAAACGTATACATTTTCCTGCATGTAGTTATGATTTTTTTCAGTAGTACGACAAAATCAAACCTATATAAGTAGGGTATCATTTTAATCATATGGACCTACAGAATAAAGATATCATTTTTACTGAAAAATGTACTGTGTAGAAACAGAAGCCCCCAAAAGTTACAAAATTTAGTTTTTTCTTCAATTTTGTCGCACAATGATTTTTTTCCCATTTCGCCATAGATTTTTGGGTAAAATGACTGATGTCATTACAAAGTAGAATTGGTGGCACAAATAATAAGCCCTAATATGGATTTTTAGGTGCAAAATTGAAAGAGTTATGATTTTTTAAAGGTAAGGAGAAAAAAACGAAAGTGCAAAAACGGAAAAACCCAGGGTCCTTAAGGGGTTAAAGGGGTACTTCGCCCCTAGACATCTTATCCCCTATCAAAAGGATAGGGGATAAGATGTCTGATCGCAGGGTCCCGCCCAGGATCTCGGCTGCAGCACCTCTCTGTTATTACTGCACAGAGCAAACTCGGTCTGTGCACAATGACGGGCAATACAGGGGCCGGAGCATACTGAAATCATGCTCCGCCCCTTGTGACGTCACGGCCCGCCCCTCGATAGTCTATAGCCAAGAAATGGTTCAGAGAGCTGAGGGAGGAGCGGACAGGTATAGGGGGGCAGCAAGGTATATGGGAAGGGCCGCCCAGTACAAGAAAGGGAAGGCAAGATATAGGGGGGGCAGCCAGGTTTAGGGAGGCATCCAGGTATAGGGAGGGGCAGCCAGGTATAGGGGGGCAGCCAGGTATAGGGGGGCAGGTAGACATGGGGGGGGACAGCAAGGTATATGGGGGCCCTCTCCCCTCCAATCTGAGGGGTTAATGGTGGATAGCAGCCAGGACCTGTCGCGCATAACCGAACCAGTGCTCGCGGTCATGTCCGTGACGTAAATGTACTTATGGTGCGTTAAGTACCACTGCATCATGGCGTACATTTACGTCCAATGTCGTTAAGAGAAAAAATAATCCATGAACATTAGCCTGAAGCTGGTAAACATAGATCATGTTTTGTATTTCTGCCCAACAGTTGGAGGGGCCGGCTGACTCTCTCAGCAGCACACCTCCCCGCTCTGACCCGCTCCGAGCATGGAGCCCTGTATATCAATCATAAAGGACAAGCAGGATTGATGTGCAGGACTCCATGCTGGTAGCGGGTCAGGGCAGGGAGGTGTGCTGCTGCGAGCAGGACTGACAACAATCACAGCCCCCAGACCAAATAAAGCAAGGGCCCCCTGCAAGACTCCACACCTTGCCACACCTCTGTCACACACCTATCGCACCCAAATCCATCCTCATTCCCCACCCCTACACACAAAATAAAATAAATTATTTTCCATGACCATTAATATCAATATACAAGGAGGAAATATATACCACCACACAAAAACTGGATAATACCGCCATACTGCACTGACTAAAACCACTATATACAGACCAGTATTTCCCTATACAGTGCCCATATATTGGTAGATACCAGCTGTACACACGATCTGTACACCCTATAAGTGATTATATACAGGACTATATGGCGGTAGATATCAGCTGTACACAGGATCTGTATACCATATAAGTGATTATATAAAGGACTATATGGTGGTAGATATTAGCTGTACACAGGATCTGTAAACTATATAAGTGATTATATACATGACCATATAGAGGTAGATACCAGCTGTACACAGGATATATATACCATATAAGTGATTTTATACAGGACCACATAGAGGTAGATACCAGTATAGATACAGGATCTGTATACTATATAAGTGTTTATATACAGCACCACATAGGGGTAGATACCAGCGCTAAACAGGATGTATACACCATATAAGTGATTACAGTTACATCTAGGGAACTCACAGATGTCTTTTCTGATCAGCATCATCCTCTTTTTTTCTTCTTCTTCTGGATCAGACCACCATGATGACTCCTTCCATCCCGAACTCATCTTTTAACATCTTCGGGACAAACATGTTAGACTCCAGTGCCATCCCCTACTCTACACAATCTCCCCATCCATAGCCCCTGAACTGTTATAATGCTGATGTGAGGAAATTTTATGCACCCCGGACAATTTTGCGTCCGCTCCTCCCGTGAGCCCTCTGAACGATTTCTTGGCTCTGCCTCCACGCAAAATCGTCCAGGGTGCATTGCCTCTGCCTCCCTGCTCCGTATTGCATCCTGGACTGTATACGTGTTTACAAAGCAGTGTGTAGCTATATTTTTCCAAACTACAACTCCCAGCATGCCCAGCCCCAGACAGCCAATGCCTGTCCAAGCATGCTGTAAGTTGTAGTTTTGCAAAAGCTTGCATCACAATGTTTGATATACAACTCGCAGGATACTCACACAGGCTTTTGCTGTCTGTGCATGCTAGGAGTTGTAGTTTTGCTAAATCTACCTACAAACTCTTTTGTAAACACTTATACAATACAAGATGCAGTACAGAGCGGGGAGGTGGAGGCAATGCGCTCTGGAAGATTTTGCATGGAGGCGGAGCCAAGAAATGGTTCAGAGGGCTGAGGGGATGAGTGGACAGGTATATAGGGTGCAGCCAGTTATAGGGGGGCAGCAAGCTATATGGGAAGGGCAGCCAGGTACAAGGGGGGGGAAGGAAGGTATAGGGGGGCAGCCAGGTATATGAGGGCCCCTTCCCCTCCAAGTTGAAATAAAAAATAGGTTAAAAAAATTAAATAAAACAAAAAGGGATACTGACCTGTCCCACACATCAATCTTCTCAGCTCTTACACCAGCCAAGTTTTTCAGCCTCCACAGTGCAGGTGCCAATGAGTGACGTCATTGGACCCTGCAATATGTGCTGCTTGGGGGTGGAGGCCACGTCTGTTCTCTGTGTAGGCCGCATCTTCTTCTATCTTCAGTGATTTGCGCACCAGATCTTCTTTTATCTTCAATGAATTGTGTGATTAAGGCGGGTCCGCTGGCTTAATTTGAATAATCATTGTCGTGGGTCACGTGAATGCTCAGTCGTCGCGCGCTCACATGATCCTGCGACAATGAATATCCATATTGAGACAGCGGAGCCAAGAAATGGTTCAGAGAGCTGAGGGGAGGAGCAGACTGGTATATAGGGGGCAGCCAGGTACAAAGGGGGGAAGGTAAGGTATAAGGGGGGAGCCAGGTTTAGGGGGGATGCCAGATATAGGGAGGGGGAGCCAGGCATAGGTATAGGGGGCAGCCAGGTATAGGGGCGGCAGCCAGGTATATGGGGGTCCCCTCCCCTCCAAGTTGAAATAAAAAAAAGGTTAAAAAAATAAAACAAAAAGGGATACTCACCTGTCCCACATTGCGATCTTCTCAGCTCTTCCACTGGCCAAGTTTTTCAGCCTCCACAGTGCAGGTGCCAATGAGTGACGTCATTGGACCCTGCAATATGTGCTGCTTGGGGGTGGAGGCCACGTCTGCTCTCTGTGTAGGCCGCATCTTCTTCTATCTTCAGTGATTTGCGCACCAGATCTTCTTTTACCTTCAGTGAATTGCGCGCTTAAGGCGGGTCCGCTGGCTCAATTTGAATAATCATTGTCGTGGGTCACGTGAATGCTCAGTCGTCGCACGCTCACATGACCCTGCGACAATGAATATTCATATTGAGATGGCGGAGCCAAGAAATGGTTCAGAGAGCTGAGGGGAGGAGCCGACTGGTATATAGGGGGCAGCCAGGTACAAAGGGGGAAGGCAAGGTATAAGGGGGGAGCCAGGTTTAGGGGGGGATGCCAGATATAGGGAGGGGCAGCCAGGCATAAGTATAGGGGGCAGCCAGGTATAGGGGGGCAGCCAAATATATAGGGGTCCCCTCCCCTCCAAGTTTAAATAAAAAAAGGTTAAAAAAATTAAACAAAAAGTGATACTCACCTGCCCCATGCAGCGATCTTCTCAACTCTTCCGCCGGCCAAGTTTTTCAGCCTCCACAGTGCAGGTGCCAATGAGTGACATCATCGGCACCTGCAGTATGTGCTGCTTTGGGGTGGAGGTCACGTCTGCTCTCTGTGTAGGCCTCATCTTCTTTTATCTTCAGTGAATTGCATGCTAGAGGCGGGTCTGCTGGCTCAATTTGAATAATCATTGTCAGGGGTCACATGAATGCTCAGTTTTCGCAGCACTCACATGACCCGCGACAATGAATAATCATATTGAGATGGTGGGCCCACCTCCAGCACGCACTTCACTGAGAATGAATGACGATCTCCAGAGTGCAGGTATGTATTTAACCCCTCATCGGTCTCCTGTTCACCCACACTATAACCCAGTGTATAGGGTTTAGTGTGGGTGAACAGATGACCGTTTTCCTTTAAGTGGTTTAATACATTAAAATGCCAATGTTGCTTATAAATTTTTTTTTTATACTATTTGGTATAAAATGCTAAACAATTATTACCCATAAAAAAGGCACAATGTATCTCCTCTCTCATTGTCATGGTCCATGATTTACCTCGTGATGACAGGCATACTGTTCACAGTGCCTCAAAGAGTTAAATACTGAAAAGACATTGCATACAAGAAATACAAGCTTAAACAATATTCCTATCTATTATTTTTCTCAAGTTTTGCGAAGAGTCCTAGGTGGATTCCTCCTGCTACCATGCATTAATGCATCATGGTTTCACTAGCTGAACTACCTCCATAGGGCAATTAAGGGAGATTTTATTTGTTAATTAAACGGCGCCCGGTGCGTAATTTATATCCCCAAAGTAAAAGTCTATCAAGACAGACAATTTTGTGTTTTCTTAAACTGAGCCTTACTATCAAGGGAGAAGGACAAGAGGAATCGCAAGTGCTGTTTAATATCAAGTGCGACAATCATTTCCAGGATTCAGTCTCCTTCCATTTTGACAATTTAATCAGCGTAATGAAGAGAGAAGTGACAGACGCACTGCTTCGCCGATATTAGGTTACCAATCTTTTCCTTAAACCCCATTAACGCTTCTTCCTCGTTTGCTAATGCCTGGATCATAGATACCGGCCAGACTTTCTGACTACACAAGTAAAAAACTTCAGATTATTGGACCCTCCGCCGTCTCCCACTGCACTTTGCTGTAAAACCACAAGGTTAATCCGACCTTCTAGGCCTGTGGCATATTCCTGTGTGTTATGTCGAGCTTTGAAAAGGGGCAAAAAATGCCCGTAATATTCTTTGTGATCAAAGAAGTTGAGATGAAGATGTGGCATCTGTCCTCATTTAGGGACATGCAACACTGAGAGGTATTTTGTCCAGGCTATTGATCGCCTTCATTTACAGCTATTACAGGCACCGGACACTGTTAGTCTTACGCCTCAGATTTCCCATCAGTGGTCTCCAGGCTCCTCTTTATGGTGTTCAAAGCTCTTCAGCTCTGATAATACATTTTGAACATTTTCTTAAAACATCTTAATTGAATATATTGCATATTTTTCCATTAATGCCTATGCTTCAATTAGGAATGTACTGGAGGGGATTGAGTTAAGAGGTCTTGAATTTCTCCTGGCCGGGGGGCTGCATCGGGCTAAGTGTGACACGGAAAGGCAAGAAATATTCTGCTTTTTAAGAATGTAAAACAAAAAAATTGAGATTATAATTTAGAGGCATTTTTTAATAGAGGCATTTATAGAGGCATTTATTCATAAGGAATGTGTTTGGTCTCAATAGTAAATCTCTAGGAAGCAGAAAGTTTTACCGATAAAAGTGTAGATATATCACCACAAAATTCCCAATATCCTCTGAATTTATTAAAGAAGCAGTCAGCAATATACATGTAAATAAGTATATACAGTATCTATGCCTGTGTATATATATAAATATATATATATATATATATATATATATATGTGTGTGTGAATATATATATATATATATATATATATATATATATATATATTTATATGGCAGCCACTGGGTGATAGTAGGACGTACCTTGAATACTTTGTGACGCCAGGGCACCGTTTATCCGAACCATGGTCCGAAGGTGGGACAAAGTCTTTCTGGGCCAGACACGATGAGTCAATAAAACACACTGACGAAGTAAGGTTACGGTCAACTGCTTTTACTGAGCTTGTGAAGTTGGTAAAACACAAACAGCAGGCCTTAGAGTGAGAGTGCAGCGTACCCCTTGCAAGCCTTGTTGCCATTCTGGACTTGTGGTGCTTTTCACCGGACAGAATTGTAGGATTTGAGGTTTTGGTAGCTGGGGTACTTCCAAGGCACTGTAACTGATTAAGCAGGCACCTGTAGTTCTCCCACGAGTGACACTTGTAGGATGACCTGGGATAAAACTGAAATAGGCCTCAGCGTAGGAGACACAAAACAGCCCACACCTGAACTTAGCTGTGCTCAGGAGTCTGGATGGTACTTTACTGAACAATGTCCAGCACTAGACTGACTTACTCCTCCCCTGTACCTCACTATACAGAAGTAGCTTTTGGGGTCTCATTGGCTCACATGGTCACATGGGGGTTGCTAATCACAATTTTAAAGGCACAGTGATGCATTAAACTTACATACATAGAACAACAATCAAATTTATTTAAGAAAAATATATTATTTTATATTACATTATACACATAACTTATAATACTAAGGAACTCCAGTGGGATCCAACACTATATGCTCCAGGCTGCCTGAGTCAGTCCATAACCACGGGACTTGTGCTGGGACACCACACACATATATATACCGGGACCTGTGGCTAACACTGGACATCACCGATCGCAATGGTGCCAACTATTAACCCTTCAGACGCGGCGATCAAAGTTGATCGCCATGTCTGAAGTGAACGTGAAACCTCCCCGGCAGCTCAGTGGTGCTGTTCGGGACTGCCATGCAGCTCGCAGGACGCGAGGAGGATCCCTACCTGCCTCCTCGCTGTCCAATTGCCCAATGACTGCTCCGTGCCTGAGATCCAGGCAGGAGCAGTCAAGCGGCGATAACACTGATCAATGCTATGCTATTGCATGGCATTGATCAGTGTAGGAAATCAGTGTGTGCAACGTTATAGTCCCCTATGGGGGCTATAACATTGCAAATAAGAGTGAAAATACAGTGTTAATGAATGTGATTTTACCCCTTCCGTAATATAAGTCTGAATCACCCCCGTTTTCCCTTAAAAAAAAAAAAAAAAAGCTATGTAAATAAAAATAAATATAAACATATGTGGTATCACCGCGTGTGTAAATGTCCTAACTATGAAAATATATAATTAATTAAACCGCACGGTCAATGGCGTACACGTAAAAAAAATCAAAAGTCCAAAATAGCGTATTTTTGGTCACTTTTTATACCTAAAAAAATGAATAAAAAGCAATCAAAATGTCCGATCAAAAGAAAAATGCAGATCACGGCGCAAAAAATGAGCCCTCAAACATCCCCATATGTGAAAAAATAAAAAAGTTATAGGGGTCGGAAGAGGACATTTTTAAACGTATTTATTTTCCTGCATGTAGTTTAGATTTTTTCCAGAAATAAGACAAAATCAAACCTATATAAGTAGGTTACCATTTTAACTGTATGGACCTACAGAATAAAGAGAAGGTGTCATTTTAACACTGCGTAGAAACGGAAGCCCCCAAAAGTTACAAAATGGCGTATTTTTTTTTTCACTTTTGTCACACGTTTTTTTTTTGTTTCGCCATAGATTTTTGGGTAAACTGACTGATGTCATTACAAAGTGGAAGAACATAGCAGCACTCACTACTTCAATGCAGGACTTCTTTATTGTGCAGGAGATCAAACGTGACACAAGACAAGCTGGAGCTTTCCACAAGTAAAGCGACACAATGTTTCACCGGCGGCTTCTTCCGGCTCTATACTGTGACGTGGCAGCGTCGCAACTGAAATACCTGAAAAGCGCACGCCATCAGAGCACGTCGCCAAGGCAACAGTGTTTAACACATTTCTAACGCATTTGCACAGTGCTCAAAACTGTGCAAAGCAGACCACAGGCTCAATGCAACCTGAAGACTTCAGGATACATAGGAAAACCTGGAGCAGGCAACATTCATAGAAAAGTGAGTATATACAGTTGTGCAATAATAAAAAAAACCATATTAAAATAAGAAAATAGCAGCATATCAGAGAGCAACTAAAGGAAAGTGCTCATATCGTTTTTATCGTTCCTTCCTGGGGGACCCAGGGTATTGGTTCACAGAATCCAGATGGCTTCTTTTTTTAGGTGAATTTTATGGCTATCACTGCCATCTCTACTTGCAGGGAGCACCTCCAGACCTGCAAAATGCAATACCCTGGGATCTCCATCATGCACGGTTCTCACATGATCTATAAGCCTCGGGCAACCCTGTCAAGTTCTTCGAAAGTGTTCTTGAATACGGATGTACAAACAATGTATAGTTTTGCCAATGTAGTACAGGCCACAACGGCACTGCACTATATACACAACATATTTTGACTTACCCCAAACGAAAGGTAAGTCGGCACTGCTCTATCGAGTAGTATGACATGTAAACCCGTACAGTCTATGTCCCACACTACGGATCCGCTGTCACTTGTGGTGCTCAATCTCTTTTTAAAGTGTCCAATGCAGTATAAGAAATTCAGATCGCACTCATGATATTACAGCTATATGTAGTTTATTAAGTCAGGTCTGGATACAGGTAGGCCAATGGGCCGTTTCTCGCTCTCAATCAGTGCTTTCTCAAGACCATTGGTCTTGAGAAAGCGCTGATTGAGAGCGAGAAACGGCCCGTCGGCCTACTTGACCTGACTGAATAAACTACATATTGCTGCAATATCGTGAGTGCCATCTGAATTTCTTATACTGAATATTTTGACTTACTCTTAATCAAATGGGTAATGCGCCATTCAATCCCCCCTATTCTATAAAGCTTGAGTTCCTCATTAAACTGACACATAGAACATTGTTGACATTTGAAATTACCCTCAGAGTACGTTCACACGGGCGGATTTATTCGCAGGTTTCCCACTGCGTATTTGAAAGGGGGCTCTTCTCAGCTGTCCAAAGCAAATTTTCCGTGGCGGAAAATCCGCCGCAGACCTTGCTGGCTTCAATGGTCCTTGTAGCGGATTTTCCACAATGTAAATTCCACCACAGAAAATCTGCTGCGGACAGCCAAGAAGAAGCCGCCCCCTTTCAAATACACAGCGGGAAACCCGCAAATATATCCACCTGTTTGAAAGTACCCTTAGGTGGAAACCTATCGAACCAGGTACCTGTTTCATGTTTCAATTTGGTGCAACCCAGTTGAGTACCTAAAGAGCAAGTTCGCTTGTAAGCAAAAAGGGGTTTATTGAGACCAATGTCTCTGAGTACAAAGTAGCATTGGTGGCGCAAAAAATATGCCATCATATGGATTTTTAGGTGGAAAATTGAAAGGGTTCTGATTTTTAAAAGGTAAGAAGGAAAAAACGAAAATGCAAAACTGAAATATGTGGAGTTCTTAAGGGGGATACACAAAATTGTATAAAAGCAGCACATCCAACGTAAGTGTGTCAGCAGGCGGAAAGCCCAGGTCAGGGCCTGAGTGGCACAGTCTAAAGAAAGTCACTTGCAGCACTTCACTCTGTTTGACTATATGTAATTAGAGAATAATGTAAAGGTTCTTGTGTATGCATTGTGTTTACCTCTTTAGGATAATTTGAAAGGCATGAGTTTTCAAATCAACTGGTGCCAAAAGGTATAGTTGTTCTCATTAGGAACATTGAACCACCCCTTCTCTTTGCAAAGCCAGTGGAATCATGGTTAAAAACTCAGTTTTGCTCTAAATCACAAATCACTATTTTTTTCAAATCAACTTGTGCCAGAACGTTATACATATTTAGAAATGTGTGTGTGTGTGTATGTGTGTATGTGTGTATATATATATATATATATATATATATATATATACACAGTGGGGCAAAAAAGTATTTAGTCAGCCACCAACTGTGCAAGTTCTCTCACTTAAAAAGATGAGAGAGACCTGTCATTTTCATCATAGGTATACCTCAACTATGAGAGACATAATGAGAAAAAATCCATAAAATCACATTGTCTGATTTTTAATAATTTATTTGCAAATTATAGTGGAAAATAAGTATATGGTCAATAAAAGTTCATCTCAATACTTTGTTATATACAATGTATATAAAGAGTACAGCATGTATGTTGGTACTGCTAGCCCTGCTTCCCGTGACTCCTTTGTCTGATACTGAAACTTGTCTAAGCAAAATGCATTGGTGATGGCGATGGTTAAATTGTGATTGTTGTTGTTCAAATCGTGAATAAATAATTGTAAATTAACAGAAGGGACCTTTCAAATAAAAAAAATAATATCATCAATGTACCGCCGGCAGAGCACCAGGTCTGTGCCAAGCCTGTGAATGAGGGTGTCTTCTTCCCAAGAAGCCATAAATATGTTGGCATAGCTTGGCATGACCTAAGTGCCCATGGCGGTACCAATCTGTTGTAAATAATAATCACCCTCAAAATAAAAATAATTGTGAGTTAAAATAAAGTAGATTGCTTATGTTATAAAGTCTATATGCTCTGGTTGGATATGACCTTTCTCCAGAAATCTCTGAACCACTTTTAGACCCAACTCATGCTGGATTATAGTATATAGTAAGGACAAATCCATGGTGGCCATGATGTGTTGCTCAGTCCATGGGAATGTTTCCACAATGGCCACTATCTGGGTAGTGTCCTTAAAGTAAGATTTAGTTTTTTGTACAAATGGCTGTAAGAACTTGTCTACAAACTGGGATAGATTTGATGTAAGAGAGCCTATCCCAGATATTATGGGTCTACTAGGAGGGTCTTGTAGACTCTTATGCATCTTAGGTAGACAGTAGAACACAGGCAACCTACATTGTGTGCCCAAAATAAATTTAGATTCGTTAACAGTGATAATACCCTTCTCCAGTGCTAAATTACATAAATCGTGCAATTGTGTAGTTAAAATCTCAGTAGGATCTTTAACTAGTTTTGTATATGTGTGAACATCTTTCAATTGTCTTAAACATTCTTGTCTGCTGGGCGAATTGTAATGTCCCTATTATTTTGTAGTTTTTCATGGCTCTTTTTTCTTGATGGTTAATGTTCCCCTTTGTGTATCGTGGTTCTTTTATTTTACGCAATTCACACTCCACAAACCTTTTAAAGATATTGATGTCTTGTCCCATTTCGTTTTATGGAAAAAACAGGATTTGGGTTTGCAATCAGTTTGTATGAAGTCAGAAATCACTACCTGTCCTTCTACAGGATGTTTCAAAAAATATTTGTTTGAGCATAAATTCCGTACAAATTTTTCCACACCCACAAAAACGTCAAATTTCTTAAGTGGATAGGTGGGTGCAAATGTCAATCTAGAAAGGTTTATTGTGCTTTAGTGAGAGTGTGATTACTCAAATTAATAATAGACGTCGTTGGTGGTTCTAATTTAGTTTCCCTATTTTTAGAGGAGGCTGGGTTAGTATTTCTATTCCTGATTCTTCTACGTGTATTCTTTTTCTGGGAGTCACCTTTGTGTTTAATGGCTAGTGTATCTCTGCCCCCACTACCTGTGTTTTTGGTTTTGTATTGTAAGAAGTATGAATGTCCTGATTGAGAGGGGAATGATTCTGATTTTAAGATTTCTTTATGAAGGGTCTTTTTGGAGTATATTGTCTGCGATATGGTTGATAATTTTGATAAGGTCTTCTGTATGTCCTGTAAGGTGAATTATGTGGTTGCCACCGTGGATTGTGATTCTGATTAACTAAATCTTACTTAAAGGATACTACCCAGGTAGTTGCCATGGTGGAAACTTTCCCATGGATTGAGCAACACATCATGGCCACCTTGGATGTGTCCTTACTATATACTATAATCCAGCATGAGTTGGGTCTAAAAGCGATTAAGAGATTTCTGGAGGAAGGTCATATCCAACCAGAGCAGATAGACTTTATAACACAGGCAATCTACTTTATTTTAACTCACAATTATTTTTATTTTAAGGGTGATTATTATTTACAACAGACTGGTACTGCCATGGGCACTAAGTTCGCACCAAGCTATGCCAACCTATTTATGTCTTTTTGGGAAGAAGACACCATCATTCCCAGGCTTGGCACAGACCTGGTGCTTTGGCGGCGGTACATTGATGATATTTCTTTTATTTGGAATTATACAATTAATTTACAATTATTTATTCACGCTTTGAATAACGACAATCACAATTTAAGTTTCATGTCCACTATTAGTAACACACATAGATTTTTTAGATTTGGAGATCAGAGTAACAGAAGGACACTTGAAATGTAACACATCTATAAAACTCACAGCTAAGAATAGTTTTATTAATTTTGAGAGTTGTCACTTACCACGTTGGTTATTAAATGTCCCTACTGGACAGTACCGTCGCTTAAAACGAAATTGCACAGAGAATGGAATTTTCTTTACAGGAGGCTGAACAACTTACTAGACAGTTTCAAGAGAGAGGATATCCGGACAATGGGGGAGATTTATCAAAGGATTTAGACTGGTTTTTCTTGTCTAAATTTGTCGCACAGAAAGTCGCAGTCTAAATCTGTGCGACTTTTCTGCGACTTTTGCTCTAGAAGATTTTTAGAACATGATGCATGCAAGTCTATTTTAGACTGAAATGCATTGAAAAATGCATTGGTGCTGAATTTATCAAGTGCGACTTTTCAGCGACAAGTCGCATAGGCTGAAAGTACGCCGAAATGTCAGACCATGTTGGAGCAGGTTTAAATATAGACTAAAGCATAGATCATGCAGTCTGTGCACAGAATTTATCAAGAGCTGTGCGCCATTTGATAAATTAGGTGCACAATAGACCAGACTAACCCTCTGTAGTTTGGTCTATATTGATGCGGGACATAGACAACTTTGATAAATCTCCCCCATTATGTTACAAAAATCACTAGAGAAAGTTAAGGCTCTAGATAGAACAACTTGTCCCCCCCCCCCCCAAAGAAATCACATCATAAAATTCCATATCTGATTTTAAGAAAGTTTTGTCTTTTAATAATGTAAATAAGAAAATAGAACAAATTATTACCAGATATTGGGAGGTAGTAAAACAAGATAAAGCAATAGGCGAATTGTTACCACGCCATCCGCCGATAATTTACACAAAAGCACCAAATTTGGAAATTACAATAGCCCCATCAGTAAAGCCTCCCACAAAATATAACACTCAATCCTGGATGAGTTCAAAAGGTTTTCACCGTTGTGGATCTTGCAGCAGTTGTGTAGTCACCACTGGTCCAAGAAAAACCACGGAAGTACATTCTCATTCGAATGACTTCAAGTGGCAGATTGAAGACTGCATTACGTGTAACACAGAGGGAGTATTGTATATCTTAGAGTGTGGTTGTAGAAATAATACGTGGGATGAACTAAGAGACCTTTGAAAGTGTCGGAACATATTAGTAATATCAGAAAAGGGTAACAAAAACACCCATTATCCGTTCATTTTTTGAAGGGTTGGGAGCTATATGATCAGGATGTCCAAGGCATAGAGTAAGAAGATCTATGGATTTGATACATTGGAACCCAAAGGCCTTAACTCCAGTTTTGAATTGTTTGGTCCGGGATCAGCACACGCCGCTTAATCTTATAGTAGCGGCGTAGGTTGGTCTAGATCCAAGCCTCTAGGTGTCTTCTGAAATGCTACATTGTATTTTATTATTTTTGTTTATATTTATTTTTTTAAATTTTATTGTTATTTAATTTTTTATCTTAAATTTAATTTTTATTAAATGTTTTATTTTATTTTAATTTAATTTTCATTTTTTCCATTTTTATTTTTATAAATTAAATTTTTATGTATTTATTTTTATTATTATTTTTAATTTAAATTTTTCATTTTATTTTTATTTATTTATTTATTTTTTATTTATATTTATTTTTTATTATTATTTTTATTTTTTACTTTTATTTTCATTTTCATTTCATTCAATTCATAAATTTATTTTCATTATTCTATAAGCATATTTACTTTTATTTTTGTTTATATTTTTATTTATTTTTTATTTTCATATGTATATTTATTTTAATTTTTTATTGCCATTGTCACTTACTATATTTATTCCTCTATTTTAGGCATTTTAGTCATGTTATTTTAGATTCTATGACATTATTAATATATGTTGTATATTCTATATATATATATTCTATATTCCTAAATAGATATTCTGTATCGATTTATAACATATGGTGTCAGTGGCTTGTTCGTACGAATTTATAAGTGTGAATTAGGTCAGAACACTAACCACGTTGTGTATGTCAGAAAAATCCATCTCCTTATAATCCATTTCACAGGTTTCATTCACTGCAACTTAATGAAAAACAAATGTGGACTGGTTATTTAAATAGGACCGTATCACGTTTTCTCTCACATACTTTCATCTACTGAGGAAGGGGTCGTATGAGCATATCAAATACCCTGAAACGCGTCTAGATTCTACCTATGTTAATACAGCACCAACAGCATGTATTTGGAACATCCAGCATCTATATGAAACTGCAGTCAGAGCTTGGTTTGGCTCCTGATGTCACCCGCTACTAGCGAAACCACGAGCCTCACCATTCTCCTGCCGGAGCCCCAGCCTGACCGCGTGCAGCCCTCTCCGTAACATGACTTGTGGAGCGCTCTTCAGCTCCCCTAGGGGTCTGGCACACTCCCCTCTGACATACACCTAGGATTTGCTTACACTCCCCATCCTCAGCCTCTGCTGAGTTTCTTTCCCTTGCTGTATGGTGCAAGTTAAGTGTTGTGAACCTATCAGGTGTGCCTGCTTTAGTCACCTGACTATCTTCCAAGAACTGTCTGAAAAAAAGAAAAACCTTCCCCAGTACTACTTCATATTCCATGGAAGGATGTATAGCAACCTTGTGAACTACAGTACCATAGGGAGAAGTAATACATACATCAACTGTTTTATAACCGCAAATTCCAGCTTGCATAGACATTATAACAGGGTCCGGCTTTCTGCAGCTGGTCTTTACCAGACTTATTAAACCTTTTGGTTCTAATAAAACCATCACCTTTTTACCTTCTATTTCCAGCTCACACAGGTTTTCTTTTGTCCTGCAAGAGGTGGGAATAGAACTCTTTACACCTGAACATATTAGCATAAGTTTTTAAACAAAAACATTATTATCCTGCATGGGTTCACATTTTATGACACCATTCACACAGTCCTGCAAATACACAATCAGTCTTTACAACTTCCAGACCCCTTGGGTGCAAAATTTCTGGCGCACTCTCAGCCTCCCACAACTCCCAAAAGTATGGAAAGTCTCTGCCCAGAACAATTTTTCCCATAAGTCCCGCACCAACCTCCACTGTTCCAAAAGAGATTTTAAAAGTAACTTGAACAGTCTTACCGATTTCTGGTCGAGACTTCACACACTGAATTACCTCCAGCCTTATCCGAGACACAGTCTTTCGACCATCCAAGTCCACCCACAGTGGGATTCCGCCAACCAGCAACTCGCAGGACCTCGGCTTCATCATGGCGACCACTAGTTGTGGCCCACATTGGTTGCCCCCAGCAACGGCCTGCCGACATTGTCCTTTTTCCAGAAAAAAAATCTCGATCCGTTGCCCCTAGCAACGCTCCTCCACAGACACCATCCTGTGCTTGAACTCCTCTGCTGGGCTCATCTGACTTGCAATCTTGCAGGGGGTTGCTCCTAGCAACGGCTCCTCTCCAATTTGCCCGTTGGTTGCCCTTGTCAACGTGATATCCTTAGCAACGTGGGACCACATCCTCCACCAAATGTGACGAACCGTCTTGGGGATTAGCTCTCGGATCATCCTGGCCACGGGACACGTTCCTCACAATAACACAGCAGACCACAGTTCCGCATACAAGTCTGGCTCCTCGCCAGCTTTATTTCCACAAGTTGCAGGTAAAACAAAACATAACTCAGGAACAAAACAAAGTCCTAGACCGTCTACTTACTGGTAAGCTTCCCTCAGCCAGCAAAACACGTGCCACCTGCAACCTGATTTAGCCACAGTACCCACTGTCACTTGGGCCCTCACAGCTCCCGCTGTGTGTCTCCAACAAGGCCCGCTGTCTCTCCCTACAGCGGCGCACTGTTTCCAAGGGAGAGCCCAGATCTGACTGACCCTCTTCCTTTTGAGCACACCTCCATTCTCTGCTGCCTCATTAACTAGGCAGCAAGTGAGGGATTCTTCTGAGTGAGCAAAGGAAATCCACCCTTTCCATGCCACCTTATCACTATATATATATACATGTAATACATATATATATATATATATATATATATATATATATATATACATCATGCAATTGTACAGTGGGAGGGCACACATTCATTTACTAGTACAGAGGTATAGCCTACAATAATATCAGAGCACATTTTTAAAGCGTATCTGTCAGATCCTAGATCCAACAAAACATTTTTACTCAGTACCTAATCCTGCACATGTACATCTACTGTTTTTGCCTCTATCACCTATATTTATTATAAAAAAAATACCTCTTTCATTAGCTCACAGTGTTATAAAATCTCTCATGGAAAGGGGGGCGTGTCCCTCCCTTGTGGTGGTGGGATGTGATTGGTGTGTCTGCTCATGCAGTCTTTCCCATGACTCATTTCTTGTCCATGACTCATAGATAAGTCTGATGCTGGAAGACTGGTTAGTGCCCCATTATTTATGGGGACCTCTGGTGATGGGATTTTCAGGAGTCGTTTTCTTTATTAAATATTCACTTTTTTTTTAAACAAACATATTACAAAAAATCTTTAATTTTCATCAGTAACAGCATAAAAAGTGTTTGCATCTGACAGTGGCCTTTTAACTAAAACTACAGGTACCTAGCAGATGCTGCTGAGCAGGTATGTTAATGGGGGACTTAAGGGCAATATCTGCCTGCTGGTAGATTACATATGTAATATTATGGTTGCTGTTCAATAAGTCTTTTCTTATTTTCAAATATTTATCTATGCAATTATTGGTATTTTTTTTTCTACAACCTTTTTGTCCCAGCCCTCAATTCTCCAATAAAAAGAGTAGAAATTTTTGGTATCAAGGCATTGGCGTGCTGGGACAATTGCTAATTTAGATGGGGTTACACTGGGTGCCTGGGGCACAAGCAAGTGTAGATACCACTGCTGGAGTGCTACAAATGTGCTAATATTGTGCTAGTTGCCTTTGTTATACATATGTGTGATTAGTGACTACCAACTGCAACTCAAAGGACATTATATACAGTAATACAACATTTATAGCATTGAATATGCAATAGACATATACATTACAATCATGGACGGTACAACAATGGTCAGCCTGAAGTGGCCCCAAATATAAGATTAGATTTAGTTAGTGTTGATTTGTTGCAGTTTTTCTAGTAACTCATTCATGTGAGTTCCAGGTATCTGACCCGCACCCATCTAATATTAAGGATAGGCCATTAATTGTAATTGTAATAACCTTCATACTCAAATTTAAACAAAACAACACATCGACATTATTTTTTCTCTCAGAACAAAGACTTCTTTCCACCATGGCCCTGGGGCTCTTCTGTAAAGTAATGTAATATCGTAGAATTAACAGAAAATTTAAAGAAACAATGTAAATAGATTGGTGAAGTTGAGAATACATTGTAAGTGTGGGAAATCACAATAGTTCATAAAAAGAGACAATTTTACAAGTATTTACCTTGCAGCAAAATAATTGACTCGGGCTGAAATGTATCTACGACACCGTGTGAAATGCACTCTAAATTTTGTTTCTCAAGAGAAATTATGTTCTCGTACAGTTTCACAAGTAAAGGACGAGCACATTCTATAGGTGCATGAAGTAGGTCAAATGTCAGAGAAGTGCAGAAAAATAGAATATATGTACAAACCCCATCCAGGCCAAAACAAAAATTTTCGGAAAGAATTTGGTTTGATCCGAATATATTCTCAGTGAATCGCTATTAAAAATGCCTCAATAGGGGTGTAGAACACTTTGCCTTGCCGTAACACACATAGGGAGTGTGCTGGGGTAGGGAAATAATACTGTTATTCAGTAGGACATGCAGATTACAGGTGTCGCTATTAGAATCACTGTCACAGAGCGGCACAATGACAGTCTGGATGTGGCAGCAGGGTTGGGAGACCATATGGTGTCACAATTGAAGAGATTAAAGAGATTTTTTAGATGTCAATTGAAGAGGGGAGTACTTCCTGTGATGATCTCAATTGGCAGACTATAAAACAACTTCCAAATTCTCCCTGCCTGCCTGCAGTGATGTGGGCTTGAGGGCAATAGATTTCCCCTGTGCTGATCTGTATTGTCAGTAACGCTGATTAGTGACCACACAGTGTCTGCTCTCTCTAGCCCAAATGAATGCGGGCTTGAGGTGAATGGATTCGCCACTGTAAAGATGTGTATTGTCAGTAACGGTGACTAGAGCGCGCACACAGTCTCTGCTCTCTCAGCAAAACGTCTGGGCAATGCCTGTCTTTGGCAATGGCTGCCAAATATATAGGGCTGTGACATCACAGGGCTGGCTGCTGATAGGCTGTACGCCGCCATGGGATTCAGGGTGACCCCGCCTGCCCACCTTCCCAGACTTCCTTGCCCCATGTCCTCACACGTCTAGCCACAATTTTAGCCCCTCGGCCTGAACAAAATGTAGTGAATGAAGCAATTCGTTACCACGAAGCGCGAGGAAATTTGGATTCGTTCAGAATCAAATTTTTCATGAAATTCGGAACAAATTCGACTTCGTCAGCTTCGATTTGCCAGTCTTCAATTATTATTATTATTATTATTATTATTATTATTGTTGTTACTATAATTATTAAATTTTTATGGTCTTTAACTTGGGATGAGTGGAAGAATTGCCTCTGAATTATACATTTGTTACATTTGTTATTTAATTTTATTAAACCATTTTGTGTTGTTTTTTTTTTTGTTGGTTGGTAGTGGTGGGGGAATTACAATTGCAACTAAATGCTGTATACAATATCTTTCATAAATCGAAAAAGCATGGAAGCGGCAATTTTTCATATAGACATGAAAAAAGTGGTTTATTCACCCACCCATGTGACAAACAGCTATGTTTTGGTTTCTCAATGAGAACTTTCTCAAGCCTCATTGACATTGAGCTTGAGAAAGGTCTCATTGAGAGACCGAAACTTAGCTGTTTGTCACATGGATAGATGAATAAGCCACTTTTTTTCATGCCTACGGTATATTGGAGTGCCGCTTCCCTGCTTTTTGGATTTTAGTGAGACAGGGCTTGGGGGACTTTTTTTTTTTTGTTAAGTATTTATTAAAATTTAGTAATTTTAATAACAAACACCCCCAACATGGCGGAACAAAAGCAACATGTACAATAACAGTCTCCGAGGGTCCCAGAAACCACCCTAAGACAGTAACAGGGATTTCAATTTACACCAGGATGACACCAGGATGAGCACTAGTTGGATAGAAGGGCATATCTGAGACCCAACCAGAGGGGGCCCAACACAGACAAACACACATAAATACACACAAAGTTCACTTCTCGGTAACCCCCATCCCAGCCCCCTCTCTCAAAGAACAGCATCACACCATATAAACCTACTGGGTCAAAAGCCATGATGTCCATACCCTTTCAAACCTCTTAGGGCACTTACTACTCACATATAGAGCCTGGTACAATGGGACATATTTGTTTACCATAGTTAGCCAACAAGACAGTGGTGGGGGGGTATCCTTCCATGTCATTACTACCACTTTACGGGCACAGAATAGCAGGAAACAAATCAGCAAGCATGTATGAGAACTAGAGACCACTTCTTTAATAACTCCCAGCAGGCACACCAAAGGGGTTGAGTGTAAAAGGGAAGTCTAGATAAGCAGCCAGAAACTCCATCACCTCCCTCCAGAAAAGAGCAATAATGGGACACCCAAACCGCATGCAAAAAAAGTGCCAACCTCTGAAGAGCATCGAAAACACAGATCAGATGGAGAAACACCAATGCACTTAAGCTTATCAGGGGTATAATATAACCTCAAGACATATCTAGATTGGATCAGCATATCTCTACTGCTAACCACAGTGGAATAATAAGAGCCCTCAACCTCCTTCCACTGACACTCGGACAAACCAGGGATATCAGCCACCCATTTATAAAAGGCTAGTGAGAAAGGGCCAGGCCCCAGTGAATAGAGGAGAGCAGAGGACTGATTAAGAGGTTTAGAAAGATCCGTGGTGCCCAGGAGAAGCTCCACATCAGAAAACACAAAGGTAAATGTCAGGGAGCCAAACTGCGCCTGAACCGTATGCCTAAGCTGAAGATACCTATAAAAGGAAGAATGAGAGTGATACCTGTAGAGTGTATTAGTGAGAGCTTTATAGGAACCCTCAAGTGCACCAGCCAGGGCCGTCACCAAGTTCGACAGATCCAGATCGATCCACCACGCTGCATAGACCATTTGGGAGGCAAGAAAATAGTCATATACATCAGGGGCAGCCAAGCCGTCATGCCGCTTAGGAGTCTAGAGAAGGGCCCGACCAAGTCTGGGAGGTTACCCTGCCAATAGAAGGATCCTAGAGCACCACATAGTGTATTAAAATATTTCCTAGGGGGGATTACAGGAGCTGGTGAAAGAGATAAAGGAATTTAGGAAGGTAAATCATTTAAATATATTAATCCTGCCACCTAGAGAGAGGGAGTGAGGACCAGGCAGTCAGCCGCTCCACAGTGGAGCGTAAGAGCAGTTCCAAGTTCAGAGGTAGATAGTCTAACAGGGACGAAGTTACCTCCACCCCCAAGTATCTGAAGTGAGAAACTATCTCCACCCCAGCTGGAAGAGAGGGAGGGAGAGGGACCCCAGACGAAAGTGCCATTAGGAAGGATTTAGCTCAGTTGACCCTCAAGCCCGAGATCGCACCAAATGGGTCAAGTAAATCCATAAGGGACAGGAGAGAACCCCCAGCATCCGCCATGTTCAGTAAACCACTGATCAATAGTAGCAGCATCATAAACAGGTATTTCAGGGGACTGTTTCTGTGGCAGAGTTGGAGATCCCTCAAATAAGGACAGTGGAGGATCAGGAGAATCACCCCTAGGACGGTCCGGAGCCCTGAAGAACCGCCTCAGTGCTTTCACCGCCTGCACAGATGCTTTAGCAGCAAGCGGGGTCTGAGCATCAGGATCCCGGTGGGAAGGGCCACAGGAGCGGGAAGACCCATCATCCGAGGAGGCATACTCATCAGAGGTAGGCCTTGAAGCCGCAGCATTCAGTTTGGATTTCTTATTCCTATTTCTACCATGGGAGCCACCCATGGTCGATAAGGCCAGGCAGAGAGCAGGTAGAAAGTCACTAGCCACACAGTCCAGTAAGCACAAAACACCGCAGCAAGGTGGATAGGGTCAAGGAGCTGGCAATGCACAACAAGTCCCAGCAAGCAGTGATATCTCCCACCAGGGTAATCACAAGCAGGATTGGAGACTCACTAGACAAAAGTACCAGAAGTGGGAGGCCAGGGCTCCAGCAGGGCACCACAGGGTGCAACTCAGCAGCAGGTGTCAGCTCCCAGGGGAATGGCAGAAGGGTGACCAGCAGCCACACCAGGTTAACAAGCACAGAATCCGTGCTGCAGCAGGGGGATCACAGTAGAGGCTGCACTCCACGGCGGGAGTCACCACAGCAACCGGGACTGGAGAATAAGCCCCTCCCACAAAAAGCCTGTAATGGCCAGGAAGGGATAAAAGACCAAGGACCAGGAGACTCAGCTGGGACCACACCGCCCACATACACAGACCGGCTTGGACCAGAGAGAGCCTCACCGCCCGACCGGACACCTCACCAGAGCTCCACAGCGCAAGCTGACCGGAGCCCCAGGCCGCGGAAGACCGGTGGTGCCCGCACCACCGACAGCTGCCAGGACTGGATAAGGAGCAGCACCGGCAGTTTCACAGCAAGTTTCACAGCACCGGAAGGACCCACAGGGAGAAGCCCGGCCACTCAGGGTGAGTAAAAGCAGGGTAAACAGCGGGGTCAGCGGGAGCTCTCAGCTCACACAGCCGCTCATGCCAACATCAAGGCCACTTGTACATATTTTTCTATATCTTTTCACTAAAAAAAAACTGAATAAATGACACTTTGCTAAAATGCAAAGTAGAGAGTGCACAGCCTGTGTACCAGTGTTTAATGTTGTGTCCCCTCAAAATCAAACCAACATGCAGCCATTAATGTCTAAACCTTGGAAACAAAAGTAAGTGCGCCCCTAAGTGTAAATGGCCACATTGGGTCCAATTAGTCATTTTCCCCTCCCCAGTGTCATGTGTCCTCAGTGTCATTGTTATTGAAAGAAGTTCAACATGGCCCCTTATGGCAAAGAACTCTCTGAGTGTTAAAAAAAAAAAAGAATAGTTAAACTACATAAACATGGCCTAGGGCATCGGAACATTGCCAAGACTCTGAAACTGAGCTTCAGCATGGTGGGCAAGATCATACAGTGATTTCACAGGACAGGTGTCACTCAGTACAGTTCTCGCCATGGTTTCCCAAAGAAGTTGAGTGCACCTGCTCGTCATCATATCCAGGGGTTGTTTTTGGGAAATAGAAGCATGAGGGTTGCCAGCTTTGCTGCAGTGGTTGAAAGGGTGAGGGGTCAGCCTGTCAGTGTTCAGACCATGTTTTGTGTCCCTATAATTTAACTCAACAAACAGTCAATAATGTCAAAACCTTTCGGGGAAAAAGGGAGTACACCTCTAAGTGGAAATGTCCAAATTGGGCCCAAAGTGTCAATATTTTGCATAGCCACCATTTTTTCCCTAGCACTGCCTTATGCCTCTTCCACTCCTCCATGACAGCATCAGGGAGCTGGTGGATGATAGAGAACTTGCCCTCAGCCACCTTCTGCTTGAGGATGCCCAATAGGGTTTAGGTCTGGAGACATGCTTTGACAGTCCATTAACTTCACCCTCAACTTCAGTGGTTGTCTTTAAGGTCTGTTTTTGGTTGTTATCATGTTGGAATACTGCCCTTTTGGCCCTATCTCCAAAGACTCTGCTTCTGTATGTCACAGTACATGTTTGCATCCATGGTTCCCCTTATAAACTGTAGCTCCCCAGTGCCAGCAGCACCCATGCACCCCAGACCATGACACTCCCACTACCATGCTTGACTGTAGGCAAGACACACTTGTCCTCACCTGGGTGCCACCACACAAGCTTGACACTAACTAAATCAAATAGGTTTATCTTGGTCTAATTGGATCACAGGACATGGTTCCAGTAATCCATGTGCTTAGCCTGCTTGTCTACAGCAAACTATTTGGGGGCTTTCTTGAAGCATTTAGAAGAGACTTCCTTTGGGGATGACAGCCATGCAGATCAATTTGATGCAGTGTGCTGCATATGGTGTGAACACTGACAGGCTGAACCCCCACCCCTTCAACCTCTGCAGCAATGCTGGCAGCATTTATAAGTTTATTTTCCAAAGAAGACCTCTGGATATGATGCAGAACATGTGAATTCAACTTCTTTGGTCAACCATGGCGAGGCCTGTTTTGAGCGATACCTGTCCTGTGAAATCACTGAATGATCTTACCCACCATGCTGCAGCTCAGTTTCAGGGTCTTGGCAATCATCTTATACCCTAGTCAATCTTTATGTAGAGCAACTATTCTTTTTTTCAGATGCTCAGAGAGTTCTTTGCCATGAGGTGCCATATTGAACTTCCATGGACTAGTATTAGAGAGCCTCAGAATGATAACACAAAATTTAAGTCACCTGCTCCCCTTTCACCCGAACTTGTAGCACTAACAAGACACATGACACTGGGGAGGGAAAATGGCTAATTTGGCCCAATTTGCACATTTTCACTTAGGTGAGTACTCACTTTTGTTTCCAAGGTTTACACATTAATGGCTGTGTTGAGTTATTTTGAGGGGACACAAAAATAAATACTGTTAAATTTAAATTTATCTACGCAAAGAAAGAACCTGTTCATTCTTTTGCATGTAATTCTGCAAGCACTGCATTGCTGTGAATGGTAATGGCGTACGGCTGCGCGGTCCTACCGACGAAGGATTTTGGCGGCCACCAGATAGAATCTCTGTTCACAGAATTCTGCCAGAGGAGATTCCGCACAAATTACCCAGTGTGAACGTACACTTATGTGGCAGAGGGGCTTTTGGACCCAGTCATGCACCAGGACCAAAATGCTGGGATGTGTAATAATGGGTAAAAACCTTGGGTCACGAATGAACACTTAAGCTGATGCTGCAAGGTTACCCCAGGATTAACGCACAAGCACGTGCTGCAGAGGCTATTCAAAAGAGTTAGGTTCCCTTTTAGAGCCATAGCACATGTCAGGTACAAAGAAGCCAGCGTCTATAAAAACCCTGGTCACCTGTCCTAAGGTTTAGTACGAGAAGTTGAAGGACAGAGAGAGAGAAAGAGAGACCAAGTTTTCCATCACCTAGTCTACTCCAAACTGACATGGGGTCCATTACAGTCAAGGAAGCAGTCAGGAGAAGTTTCACCTGCCTGATTGCACATAGAAAAATTCAGATGTCGTCTGCCTCTAGGTCCTGGTCTAATTGAGCAAACTGATCGCAATCTGAGAGATTCCCACCTGGAAGTCCCCGCAGGAATGTGTCTCAGCAAGGCCAATTCCGCTGGTGTGGGATCCTATGCTGCAGTCTTCAAAAGTTACCTCAGCTACACCCCTGCTTCAGTGAGTACAATATTGAAGTTACACTAGAGAATCCCCATTAAGTCCTTAAGTCATAGTCATTTCCAGAATCAAGGGACAAGTTAGACTATCACCCTAGGGACCTATAAGAAATCCAGGGATGGACCAAACCGCTGAGTCCTGAACTTCTAATCAAGATAGTCAATTTCAAAGTCAAATTTAAACACTCACTGATACATTGTAACAGCAAACTGTAACACCGACATGTAGTACCACAGGTCCATAAATTATTCATAGTGAAAAAAAAAAAACTAATTGCCTTTGGAAACAGACAGGGGATTGTCTACATTGTGATCTCCCAGCTTATAGCTACAGTATTATCGGTGCTCCCTTAATGCCCCCCAGATCGCGGGGGTCCTGCAGCTGGAAACCCCAGGATATCCGCTGCGGCACCCCACTATCATTACTGCACAGAGCAAACTCGCTCTGTGCGTAATGACCGGCGATACAGGGGCTGGAGCATCGTGACATCACGGCTCTGCCCCCTCATGATGTCACGGCCCGCCCCCTTAATGCAAGTCTATGGGAGGGGGCATGATGGCTGCCACGTCCCCTCCCATAGACTTGTATTGAGGGGACTGGCCGTGACGTCACGAGGGGGCGGAGCCGTGACGTAATGATGCTCTGGTCCCTGTATTGCCCATCATTATGCACATAGCGAGTTTGCTCTGTGCAGTAATGATAGCGGGCTGCCGCAGCGGAGATCCCGGGGGTCCCCAGCAGCGGGACCCCAGCGATCTGACATCTTATCCCCTATCCTTTAGATAGGGGATAAGATGCTAGGGGTGGAGTACCCCTTTAAGGACCAGGTCAATTTTTGTATTTGCACTTTTGCTTTTTCCTCCTCTCCTTCTAAAAATCATACTGCTTTCCATTTTGCACCTACAGACCCATATGAGAGCTTGTTTTTTGCGCCACCAATTGTTCTTTGTAATGACTTCAATCATTTAATAACAAAATCTACTGCAAAACCAAACAAAATATATTTGTGGGGTGAAATTGAAAGTTTGGGGGCTTCTGTTTCTACACAGTGCAATTTTCAGTAAAAATGGTACCTTTTCTTTATTCTGTAGGTCTATACGGTTACAAGGATACCCAATTTATGTAGGTTTTATTTTATATTGCTACTTTAAAAAAATCGTAACTACATGCATCTTCTGACCCCTATTACTTTTAAATTTTTCTGCATACAGGGCAGTATGGGGCCATGGTCTGTAGTTTTTATCGGCAATATTTTTGTTTTGATGCGACTTTTTGATCGCTTTTTATTCCTTTTTTTTTTATATATGAAGTGACCAAATATGCGCAATTTTTGACTTTGGTACTTTTTGTTTATGTGTACCCCATCGACCGTGTGGTTTAGCTAACCTTATATATTAATAGTTCGGACATTTACACATGCGGCGGTACCACATATGATTATTTTTATTTTTTATTACATTATTTTATTAAAAAAAATGGGAAAATGGGGGTTATTTAAACTTTTAATAGGGAAGGAGTTAATTCACGTTTATTAACTTTTATTTTTACAGTTTTTTTTTTAATCCCCCATAGGGGGCTATACCATGCAATATCCTGATTGCATATACTGATCAATGCTATACCATAGCATAGCATTGATCAGTGTCGTCAGCGCTCTGCTGCTCCAGCCTGAAAAGCAGGCTAGGAGCAGCAAATGACAGATCGGACGGCACAGAGGCAGGTTAGGACGCTCCTGTTGCTCACTCAGCTGATCGGGACCCGTGATGTAGCCGTGGATGTCCACTGAGATACCAGCACCGTTAACCCCACATTTTAGATGCCACGATCCACTTTGATTGCGGCTTCTAAAGAGTTACTGCCGGGCATCAGCCCAATAAGCGGTGCCCGGCATTAGCCGTGGGTCCTGGCTGCCCATAGCAACCGGGACCCACCATGTTTAACCCGTTCTCCGCTGGTGAAAACGGTTTAAACCCCGTTAACTGGACCAGGACATACAGGTACGCCCTTGGTCCTTAAGTCCCAGGATGCGAGGGCGTCCCTGTACGTCATTGGTCCTGGTGGGGTTAATATTTAAAATAACGTACATAAAGTACATCAGTTTAAGACAATTTAAGCCTCATTTTTGAGTCTTTTGTTTCCTTCCAATTTCATAACACAGTGACGAATCTGCGCCTCGTCTACTCAATTTCCGAGCCTGAAACTGTATTCTGTTAGGGGTGATGTGTCAAAAGACTGACTCATGGGAACCTTTCTGACATATTCCAAATGAGTTCACCCAGGAAGTAACAACTGCTGTGAACATTCTAATGATATCATTTACAATGCACTTTAACACCTGAAGTGCCAGGGGCTGCAAAAATGAATGCATGAGAACAAGTCACCTGAGCCTCCAAGTCATCAGTCTTCAAATGTTCACACTGTAAGAAAATTTTTCCCACCATTTGGATAACAGAACAGTAAAATATTTTAAAAAGTTGAATTTTTTTTCAGGAAATCATTAGTTCATCAAATGTGTAGGTTATGTCACCATTGGACAGGACTATCAGGTTGTTTTCTAGGTATTGGATGATCATCTTGATTGTGAGAAAATGGTCATGGGATTGTTTTGTAGGTCGGACAGGCCAATGCAATGTTAACGTATGACAGCAGAAGGGGCACAACATGTCCTATACTGTCATATTTAACTCTGCAAAGTGATATGGGAACTGTATCTTCTGCAGTCAGTAAGGGCTAGTCCACACTTTCAATGGGATTTTGATGCTCTGTTCAGACTGCAGAACCACTGCAGTGGAATTCATTGCTGTCTATAGAGATGGCGCACGTCACCCGGTCCTACTGCCGCGGTATTCGGTCCATAGTGTGGATAAGTTCTTAGACTTCCAAGTGAATGAGGATGTTATTGAGCTGCAATACCAGACACAGCCAGAAGGATAAATGCTGCACTGTGTCAGATTCTGCAGTGAATGGTCTGACACACTCCAGGAGGTACAAATTCTTCTTTCTGCTGTTCATTAGGGGTCCCAGGGAACACACCCTTCAAATCACGTTTGATGTTGGTGGTTTATTCTAAGGGTAGGCCATCAATGTCCTATCCTGGAAACCCTTGTTAGACTGCAATCACCACATTTTAGGCCTACGGCAGCCTGATCAAGCAGGGAAATTGCAAAACCGCTTGCTGCCATATCCCTGCCGTACTTGTGCCATACCCCATTCATTTAAATAAGGTCACTGAAGTCAGCTAGTGACTGGTCGGCTCATTTTTCCACCATATCTGTTTTTAAACAGGACTGAAATCTATGGTCTGCTGCCACATCTAGCTGGACCACTATTACACAAAAAAACTAAACAATTGCCTTGAATGAAATGTGATTCTGCCATGGAAAACCTAGGATCCTACTGCAAGCTGAAGAAAATACTGAGAAACAGTTACTACTTTGAAGACATCACTGCATAGTAATTGATTACTGTATTCAATGGAAGCGTCATCTGGTGGCAGCAGCAAGTTTAAAACATGCGTTAAACAAAAACAGTCCCTTTAGATCCCCAGAGCTAATACTGTAGTACTAACACTGAACCTTGGCACTAACCCCTTAGTCATTATTTCTAGAAATTTGTGATAACGTACTTGTAGGAAGTTGGCAAAGTAAGCTGAAGCGTGGAAAATTTTACTGTTAAACACTGAAAATCCCCTAGGGATGTGGACCCACTGTGCCACAAGTGGCAGCTGGCCAGGCAGGAGGTGCGAACTGAGTTGGAATTAGATGCAGCAGATCTGGCCAGACAACTTAGCATGGCTGGTGCTGTTGCAAAAGAAGAGCTGGATAGCTTAGGTGCAGCAAGATAGTAGAACTAAGGCCAGTAGAGAGGAGCAGAGGAATTAGGCAGAGATGATGTCTTGAACATTGAAACACAGCAGACAGGAACCTTAGCAATATAAACCTGCAATATTGCTCAGGCACCAGAGGAAGGGGGAAGTTCTCTCTTATAGGTGGTGCATGGCAAGGATTGGAGGGGAATCTGGACCTATAAGTCTATGCCAGTGCCAGCCACAGCCCCTAGAGAGCAGAGGAGTTACTGCAGCAATTGCAGAAGCAGCAGAAGAGAGACCATAGGAGAAAGGACTGGGTGCACAGCAAAGACATGGCACAGAGCAAGTCGCCTGATGCATGTAAAAGCTAGGTTGCCAACAGTGGCATTACAAGTCTGAAATGCAGAAGTGCAAAAATGTTAATTCTAATGAATTTCCATACTGTAGCACTGTATGTATAAAACAACAAATGTTCTTAGTCATTTGTAGAAAAAAGAGAAGGCTCTGGGTTGCCTGCAGCATAATTGAGGCAAAACATAATGGGGTTTGGAGTGGGAAACAAGGCCATTAGTGGGATAGATAGATTGTATAGGCTGGGAGAGAATTTAAGCAAAGGAGGTGGGTGATAACAAATGGGATTATTAACCTATTTGTATATCACTTTATTAGCCAAAATGACTCCTTAAAGGGGTACTCCGGTGCAACACTTTTTTTTTTTTTAAATCAACTGGTGCTAGAAAGTTAAACAGATTTGTAAATTACTTCCATTAAAAAATCTTAATCCTTCTAGTACTTATTAGCTGCTGAATACTACAGAGGAATTTTTTTTCTTTTTTGGAACATAGAGCTCTCTGCTGACATCATGACCACAGTGCTCTCTGCTGACATTTCTGTCCATTTTAGGAACTGTCCAGAGCAACATAGGTTTACTATGGGGATTTTCTTCTACCCTGGACAGTTCTTAAAATGGACAGAGATGTCAGCAGAGAGCACTGTGGTCATGATGTCAGCAGAGAGCTCTGTGTTCCAAAAAGAAAACAATTTCCTCTGTAGTATTTAGCAGCTAATAAGTACTAGAAGGATTAAGATTTTTTAATAGAAGTAATTTACAAATCTGTTTAACTTTCTGGCACCAGTTGATTTAAAAAAAAAAAAAAAAAAAGGTTTCCTCCAGAGTACCCCTTTAACGACGCATGACGTATATTTACGTCCTGCGCCGGCTCCCGCGATATGAAACAGTGTAAAAAAAAATAAAAATAAACATATGTGGTATCACCGCGTGCGTAAATGTCCGAACTATAAAAATATATCATTAATTAAAACGCACGGTCAATGGCGTATTTTGGTCACTTTTTATACCATTAAAAAATGAATAAAAAGTGATCAAAAAATCCGATCAAAACAAAAATTATACCGATAAAAACTTCAGATCACTGCGCAAAAAATTAGTCCTCATACCGCCCTTTATGTGGAAAAATAAAAAAGTTATAGGGGTCAGAAGATGACATTTTTAAACGTATAAATTTTCCTGCATGTAGTTATGATTTTTTCCAGAAGTGCGACAAAATCAAACCTATATAAGTAGGGTATCATTTTAACCGTATGGACCTACAGAATAATGATAAGGTGTAATTTTTACCGAAATATGCACTGCGTAGAAACGGAAGCCCCCAAAATTTACAAAATGGCGTTTTTTTCTTAGATTTTGTCGCACAATGATTTTTTTTCCGTTTTGCCGTGCATTTTTGGGTAAAATGACTAATGTCACTGCAAAGTAGAATTGGCGACGCAAAAAATAAGCCATAATATGGATTTTTAGGTGGAAAATTGAAAGGGTTATGATTTTTAAAAGGTAAGGAGGAAAAAACGAAAGTGCAAAAACGGAAAAACCCTGAGTCCTTAAGGGGTTAACCCCTTAAGGACCAGGCACGTATGACTACGTCCCTGCGCCCTGGGCCTTAACCCCTTAAGGACTCAGACCTTTTTCACCTTAAGGACTCAGCCGTTTTTTGCAATTCTGACCACTGTCACTTTAAACATTAATAACTCTGGAATGCTTTTACTTATCATTCTGATTCCGAGATTGTTTTTTCGTGACATATTCTACTTTAACATAGTGGTAAAATTTTGTGGTAACTTGCAGCCTTTCTTGGTGAAAAATCCCCAAATTTGATGAAAAAAATGAAAATTTAGCATTTTTCTAAATTTGAAGCTCTCTGCTTGTAAGGAAAATGGATATTCAAAATAATATTTTTTTTTGGTTCACATATACAATATGTATACTTTATGTTTGCATCATAAAGTTGACATGTTTTTACTTTTGGAAGACACCAGAGGGCTTCAAAGTTCAGTAGCAATTTTTCAATTTTTCACAAAATTTTCAAACTCGATATTTTTCAAGGACCATTTCAGGTTTGAAGTGGATTTGAAGGGTCTTCATATTAGAAATACCCCACAAATGACCCCATTATAAAAAGTACACCCCCCAAAGTATTCAAAATGACATTCAGTAAGTGTTTTAACCCTTTAGGTGTTTCACAGGAATAGCAGCAAAGTGAAGGAGAAAATTCAAAATCTTCATTTTTTACACTCGCATGTTCTTGTAGACCCAATTTTTGAATTTTTGCAAGTGGTAAAAGGAGAAAATTTTTACTTGTATTTGTAGCCCAATTTCTCTCGAGTAAGCACATACCTCATATGTCTATGTTAATTGTTCGGCGGGCGCAGTAGAGGGCTCAGAAGGGAAGGAGCTACAAGGGGATTTTGGAGAGAACATTTTTCTGAAATGGTTTTTGGGGGACATGTCACCTTTAGGAAGCCCCTGGGGTGCCAAAACAGCAAAAAAAAACACATGGCATACCATTTTGGAAACTAGACCCCTAGGGGAACGTAACAAGGGGTAAAGTGAACCTTAATACCCCACAGGGGTTTCATGACTTTGACATATGTAAAAAAAATATATATATTTTTACCTAAAATGCTTGGTTTCCCAAAAATTTTACATTTTTACAAAGGGTTAAAGCAGAAAATACCCCCCAAAATTTGAATCCCAATTTCTCCTGATTCAGAAAACACCCCATATGGGAGTGAAAAGTGCTCTGCTGGCGCACTACAGGTCTCAGAAGAGAAGGAGTCACATTTGGCTTTTTGGAAGCAAATTTTGCTCTGGGGGCATGCCGCATTTAGGAAGCCCCTATGGTGCCAGGACAGCAAAAAAAACCCAAATGGCATACCATTTTGGAAACTAGACCCCTTGGGGAACGTAACAAGGGGTAAAGTGAACCTTAATACCCCACAGGGGTTTCACGACTTTGGCATATGTAAAAAAAAATATATTTTTTTTTACCTAAAATGCTTGGTTTCCCAAAAATTTTACATTTTTACAAAGGGTTAAAGCAGAAAATACCCCCCAAAATTTGAAGTCCAATTTCTCCAGATTCAGAAAACACCCCATATGGGAGTGAAAAGTGCTCTGCTGGCGCACTACAGGTCTCAGAAGAGAAGGAGTCACATTTGGCTTTTTGGAAGCAAATTTTGCTCTGGGGGCAAGCCGCATTTAGGAAGCCCCTATGGTGCCAGGACAGCAAAAAAAAAAACACATGGCATACCATTTTGGAAACTAGACCCCTTGGGGAACGTAACAAGGGGTAAAGTGAACCTTAATACCCCACAGGGGTTTCACGACTTTGGCATATGTAAAAAAAATATATTTTTTTTTACCTAAAATGCTTGGTTTCCCAAAAATTTTACATTTTTACAAAGGGTTAAAGCAGAAAATACCCCCCAAAATTTGAAGTCCAATTTCTCCAGATTCAGAAAACACCCCATATGGGAGTGAAAAGTGCTCTGCTGGCGCACTACAGGTCTCAGAAGAGAAGGAGTCACATTTGGCTTTTTGGAAGCAAATTTTGCTCTGGGGGCATGCCGCATTTAGGAAGCCCCTATGGTGCCAGGACAGCAAAAAAAAAAACACATGGCATACCATTTTGGAAACTAGACCCCTTGGGGAACGTAACAAGGGGTAAAGTGAACCTTAATACCCCACAGGGGTTTCACGACTTTGGCATATGTAAAAAAAAAATATATATTTTTACCTAAAATGCTTGGTTTCCCAAAAATTTTACATTTTTACAAAGGGTTAAAGCAGAAAATACCCCCCAAAATTTGAAGCCCAATTTCTCCAGATTCAGAAAACACCCCATATGGAGATGAAAAGTGCTCTGCTGGCGCACTACAGGTCTCAGAAGAGAAGGAGTCACATTTGGCTTTTTGGAAGCAAATTTTGCTCTGGGGGCATGCCGCATTTAGGAACCCCTATGGTGCCAGGACAGCAAAAAAAAAACACATGGCATACCATTTTGGAAACTAGACCCCTCGGGGAACGTAACAAGGGGTAAAGTGAACCTTAATACCCCACAGGGGTTTCACGACTTTGGCATATGTAAAAAAATATATATATATTTCACCTAAAATGCTTGGTTTCCCAAAAATTTTACATTTTTACAAAGGGTTAAAGCAGAAAATACCCCCCAAAATTTGAAGCCCAATTTCTCCAGATTCAGAAAACACCCCATATGGAGGTGAAAAGTGCTCTGCTGGCGCACTACAGGTCTCAGAAGAGAAGGAGTCACATTTGGCTTTTTGGAAGCAAATTTTGCTCTGGGGGCATACCGCATTTAGGAACCCCTATGGTGCCAGGACAGCAAAAAAAAACCACATGGCATACCATTTTGGAAACTAGACCCCTTGGGGAACGTAACAAGGGGTAAAGTGAACCTTAATACCCCACAGGGGTTTCATGACTTTGGCATATGTAAAAAAAATATATATATTTTTACCTAAAATGCTTGGTTTCCCAAAAATTTTACATTTTTACAAAGGGTTAAAGCAGAAAATACCCCCCAAAATTTGAAGCCCAATTTCTCCCGATTCAGAAAACACCCCATATGGGAGTGAAAAGTGCTCTGCTGGCGCACTACAGGTCTCAGAAGAGAAGGAGTCACATTTGACTGTCACGATGCCGGCTGGCAGGAGGTGGATCCTCTGTGCCAGAGAGGGATTGGCGTGGACCGTGCTAGTGGACCGGTTCTAAGTCACTACTGGTTTTCACCAGAGCCCGCCGCAAAGCGGGATGGTCTTGCTGCGGCGGTAGTGACCAGGTCGTATCCACTAGCAACGGCTCAACCTCTCTGACTGCTGAAGATAGGCGCGGTACAAGGGAGTAGACAGAAGCAAGGTCGGACGTAGCAGAAGGTCGGGGCAGGCAGCAAGGATCGTAGTCAGGGGCAACGGCAGGAGGTCTGGAACACAGGCTAGGAACAAACAAGGGAACGCTTTCACTAGGCACAAGGGCAACAAGATCCGGCGAGGGAGTGCAGGGGAAGTGAGGTATATATAAGGAGTGCACAGGTGAACACACTAATTAGAACCACTGCGCCAATCAGCGGCGCAGTGGCCCTTTAAATCGCAGAGACCCGGCGCGCGCGCGCCCTAGGGAGCGGGGCCGCGCGTGCCGGGACAGGACCGACGGAGAGCGAGTCAGGTACGGGAGCCGGGGTGCGCATCGCGAGCGGGCGCCACCCGCATCGCGAATCGCATCCCGGCTGGAGGCGGTACCGCAGCGCACCCGGTCAGTGGATCTGACCGGGGCGCTGCAGCAACGAGGATGAGGCGAGCGCTCCGGGGAGGAATGGGGACCCGGAGCGCTCGGCGTAACAGTACCCCCCCCCCCCTTGGGTCTCCCCCTCTTCTTGGGGCCAAAGAACCTGAGGACCAAAAACTAAATTTTTTCGTGATGAGGTCCGATGCACATTAGGAGGGGTTCCGTGCGGTAACGCACGGCACAGTCCAATCTTTCATTGTTAACACAATTGATGTAGAGGGGTCTGGCGAGACTGGTCACAGGGACGTTGAACCTGTTGATAAGAGAGGCCAAAAAAAAATTTCCTGCAGATCCGGAATCCAAGAAGGCCATAGTAGAGAAGGAGAAGGTAGAGGCAGATATCCGCACAGGCACAGTAAGGCGTGGAGAAGCAGAGTTGACATCAAGAACTGTGTCACCTTTGTGCGGAGTCAGCGTACGTCTTTCCAGGCGAGGAGGACGGATAGGACAATCCTTCAGGAAGTGTTCGGTACCGGCATAGTACAGGCAAAGATTCTCCATGCGGCGTCGTGTCCTCTCTTGAGGTGTCAAGCGAGACCGGTCAACTTGCATAGCCTCCACGGCGGGAGGCACAGGAACGGATTGCAGAGGACCAGAGGAGAGAGGAGCCGGGGGGAAAAAACGCCTTGTGCGAACAAAGTCCATATCCAGGCGGAGCTCCAGACGCCATCCGGAAGAACGCATGTCAATGCGAGTGGCAAGATGAATGAGTTCATGTAGGTTAGCAGGAGTTTCTCGTGCGGCCAGAACATCTTTAATGTTGCTGGATAGGCCCTTTTTAAAGGTCGCGCAGAGGACCTCACTATTCCAGGACAACTCGGAAGCAAGAGCACGGAACTGAATGGCGTACTCGCCAACGGAAGAAACACCCTGGGCCAGGTTCAGCAGGGCAGTCTCGGCAGAAGAAGCTCGGGCAGGCTCCTCGAAGACACTACGGACCTCAACGAAGAAGGACTGGACTGTGACTGTGGCAGGATCATTGTGGTCGCAGAGCGGTGTGGCCCAAGACAAGGCCTTTCCAGAAAGGAGACCACGGCAGAGTCTAGAGTCCCCATCAAATTTGTCCGGCAGGGACAAGCAGGGGTTAGGAGCGGCCGGACGCTGCGGAGGAGTTGCAGGAGCCGGCGGAGGAGATGGTTGTTGTAGTTGCCGCTGCTGTGTCAGTGACAGCATCTGCTGTAACTGTGACTTCAGTTGCTGTGTCACGGAGGACAAGTATGCCAGCTGGTGATTTTGTTGGGTGATCATCGTGGAAATGTCGGCAAGACTTGACAGCGGCACCTCAGCGGAATCCATGGCCGGATCTACTGTCACGATGCCGGCTGGCAGGAGGTGGATCCTCTGTGCCAGAGAGGGATTGGCGTGGACCGTGCTAGTGGACCGGTTCTAAGTCACTACTGGTTTTCACCAGAGCCCGCCGCAAAGCGGGATGGTCTTGCTGCGGCGGTAGTGACCAGGTCGTATCCACTAGCAACGGCTCAACCTCTCTGACTGCTGAAGATAGGCGCGGTACAAGGGAGTAGACAGAAGCAAGGTCGGAAGTAGCAGAAGGTCGGGGCAGGCAGCAAGGATCGTAGTCAGGGGCAACGGCAGGAGGTCTGGAACACAGGCTAGGAACAAACAAGGGAACGCTTTCACTAGGCACAAGGGCAACAAGATCCGGCGAGGGAGTGCAGGGGAAGTGAGGTATATATAAGGAGTGCACAGGTGAACACACTAATTAGAACCACTGCGCCAATCAGCGGCGCAGTGGCCCTTTAAATCGCAGAGACCCGGCGCGCGCGCGCCCTAGGGAGCGGGGCCGCGCGCGCCGAGACAGGACCGACGGAGAGCGAGTCAGGTACGGGAGCCGGGGTGCGCATCGCGAGCGGGCGCCACCCGCATCGCGAATCGCATCCTGGCTGGAGGCGGTACCGCAGCGCACCCGGTCAGTGGATCTGATCGGGGCGCTGCAGCAACGAGGATGAGGCGAGCCCTCCGGGGAGGAATGGGGACCCGGAGCGCTCGGCGTAACATTGACTTTTTGGAAGCAAATTTTGCTCTGGGGGCATGCCGCATTTAGGAAGCCCCTATGGTGCCAGGACAGCAAAAAAAAAAACACATGGCATACCATTTTGGAAACTAGACCCCTTGGGGAACGTAACAAGGGGTAAAGTGAACCTTAATACCCCACAGGGGTTTCACGACTTTGGCATATGTAAAAAAAAAATATATATTTTTACCTAAAATGCTTGGTTTCCCAAAAATTTTACATTTTTACAAAGGGTTAAAGCAGAAAATACCCCCCAAAATTTGAAGCCCAATTTCTCCAGATTCAGAAAACACCCCATATGGGGGTGAAAAGTGCTCTGCTGGCGCACTACAGGTCTCAGAAGAGAAGGAGTCACATTTGGCTTTTTGGAAGCAAATTTTGCTCTGGGGGCATGCCGCATTTAGGAAGCCCCTATGGTGCCAGGACAGCAAAAAAAAAACACCACATGGCATTACATTTTGGAAACTAGACCCCTCGGGGAACGTAACAAGGGGTAAAGTTAGACTTAACTCCTCACAGGTTTTTTGAACAGTATGTCATAAAAGTGAAAAATTGAATTTTTAACACTAAAACGATGGTGTTACTCCAAATTTTTCATTTTCACAAGGGGTAATAGGAGAAAAAGGCCCCCAAAATCTATAGCCCCATTTCACCCGAGTCACTTGTGGGGGATTTCCACTGCCCTGGCATAATGGGGGCCTTGCAAACAGAACATGCCTCCATTCCAGCTAAATCCACTATCCAAAAAGCCCAGTGGTGCTCCTTTCCTTCTGAGACCTGTAGTGCGCCAGCAGAGCACTTTACATCGGCATATGGGGTATTTCCATATTTGGGAGAAATTGTATTTCAAATTTTGGGGGGCTTTTTACTCTTTTTATCCCTTGTGATAATGAAAAATTTGGGGCTACAGCAACAGGTTAGCGGAAAAAGTAATTTTTTGTTTATTTTCACTGCCGCTGTTCCAAAAATCTGTCAGACACCTGTAAGGTCCTAATGCTCACTGCACCCCTTGTTACGTTCCTTGAAGGGTGTAGTTTCCAAAATGGGGTCACATGTGGGTGTTTTTTTGGGGGAAGTTTGTCAGAAAAGCTACAACTATTAGCCAATCCTGTAAAAATCACCAATTTAGGCCTAAAATGTACATGGTGTGCTCTCATTCCTGAGCCTTGTTGTGCACCCGCTGAGCACTTTACATACACATATGGGGTATTTCTGTACTGGGGAGAAAATGTTTTACAAATTTGGGGGGTCTTTTTCTTCTTTTACCTCTTGTGAAACGTAAAAGTATGCTGGTATAGCCCCAACTTTTCGTTTTCACAAAAGGTAAAAGTAGAAAAAGCCCCCCAAAAATTGTGAAGCAATTTCTCCCGTGGACAGAAATACCCCATATGTGGTCCTAAACTGTTGCCAAGCACATGCAACAGGACTCAGGAGTGAGAGAGTGCCATGCACATTTGTGGCTTAAAGGGGTATTCCAGGGTCTGGTAGGTTATTTTAACCTATTTCCATATTATCCCCTATCCAAAGGATAGGGGATAAGATGAATGATCGTCGGGGTTGCGCCACTGTGGACCCCTGCGATCTTGGCACAGCCTTTGGCATAGTTTGCTGGCGCTGCTTCTGGGACGGGGTGTGACACTGACATCACGTCAGGCCCCCTCCATTAATTTCTATGGGAGGGGGGGCGTGACAGCCATCTGGGAAGTTGCACCCGGCAGTCACGCCCCCTTCCATGGAAGTGAATGGTGGGGGCCAGACGTGACATCAGTGTCACGCCCCGTCCCGGAAGCAGCGGTTACAAACTATGCCGGGCGCTGCGCCAAGATCGCAGGGGTCCCTAGCGGCGGGACCCCTGCGATCATTCATCTTATCCCCTATCCTTTGGATAGGGGATAAGATGAAAATAGGTTAAAATAACCTTCCAGACCCCGGACTTTAAATTAGTGATTTACATAGGGGTGGCTGATAGTTGCAGAGTTTTACTTACATGCGGTGTACCAAAACACCGCAGTTAGTAAATCTCCGTCTATGTCAGTGTTTCCCAACTTGGGTGCCTCCAGCTGTTGCAAAACGGTGACTCCTAGCATGTTGGGAGTTATAGTTTTGCAATAGCTGTGGGCAACCTGGTTGGGAAACACTGCCCTACTGTGTTGATCCAGAGGAAGGCAAAAAACCCCTTGAGGCGGATGCCAATTTGCCTCCAGGGGAAAAAATTCCTTCCCGACTCCAAATATGGCAATCAGAATAAATCCCTGGATCAACGTTCTTGGGACTTTTGGGGGATTATTACAACCAGGGACTGGAATGTCCCTGTGTTGCCAATGCGTCGGAAAATCGCTGTACATAGCCGCGGTCCCAGGCTCCTGTACAACGTCACCAATGCATTGGAAAAGAACAAAAAAGTGGTGTACAACGCCGCATGGCTCGTGTGCAACGCACTTAAAATTGGGGAAGAATAAAAATGGGGCAAGTCATAAATACTCCACAGACGTGTGATACGCCTTGAAGCATTCTTTGATGCAGAGGCCTGGTTTTTCAGGACAGGTGTCACACTGGAAAATGGAGTCCTTTCTTTTCCCTTTTTTAGCACAAACTCGGCATCTTTTCTGCGACCGTCCCTTTTTTCCAGTGGGGGGGACCTCTCCTGGAAAATGTTGCCCTGGTACAATACGCGGGCCTACAGTTCCAGAGGTACTTGGGCCCGCTCCTTCCTGGTCACCAAAGATCAGGGTCTTGATCACTACCTCCTGGAACTGCAGGAATGTCCCTGCGTTGCCTGCGCTGCGGAATAGTACAAAAGCGTTGTACAATGCCGTCTGGACCATGTACAACGCTATTTTTTTGTACCATCTTCTGGTCTTGCGCATGGCGTTATATGGGGTGAGGACTTGATCTGAGAGATCAACTCCTCCCATATACTGATTGTACCCCAGGACACAATCCGGTTTGAGGACCGTATTAGTGGTACCTCGTACAGTGACAGGGGTGCTGCCATTACCGTGAATGGTGGTCAGCATAAGGACATCCCTCTTGTCCTTATATCTGACCAACAGAAGATTTTCACTAGTAACGGACCTATATTCACCCCTAGGGATCGGTGGTAGATTTGTTGGAAGGCCTCGCTGACTTTTCCGCACAGTGCCACAAGCAGCAGTGGCTCTGGCGGAAAGAGACTTGAAGAGGGGGATGCTTGTATAAAAGTTATCCACGTATAAGTGGTAACCTTTATCAAGCAGTGGGTACATCAGTTCCCACACAATTTTCCCACAAACTCCCAGGATGGGGGGGCATTCTGGGGGTTCAATGCGGGAATCCTTCCCTTCGTACACCCTAAATCTGTAAGTGTACCCTGAGGTACTCTCACAGAGCTTGTATAATTTCACCCCATACCTTGCCCTTTTACTGGGAATGTACTGACGGAAATGCAGTCTACCTTTGAAGCTAATAAGGGACTCGTCAATGGCCACCTGCTTTTGGGGGACATATGCCTCTGCAAATTTTTTACTGAAATGATCTATGACCGGCCTGATTTTGAATAGGCGGTCATATGTGGGATCATTTCGGGACGGGCGCGTTGCATTATCAACATAATGCAAACATTTGAGGACAGCCTCAAAGCGTAGCCGTGTCATGGCCATACTGTAGAGGGGAGTGTGATACAGAACATCCTCACTCCAGTATTGCCTAATAGACGGCTTTTTGACCAGGCCCATATGCAGCATGAGGCCCCAAAATGTCCTAATCTCAGCTGCATTGGTGGGGGTCCATCTGTCGGGCCTAGCCAAAAAAGCATTGGGATGCTGGGCCACAAACTGTTCGGCATACAAGTTTGTTTGCGCCACCATCAAATTGACAAAGTCCTCACTGAAAAAAAACGTAAAAAAGTCCATTTCAGTGAGGCCTGTGGTGTCAATTTGGATTCCTGGGCGGCCAGAAAACCCAGGAATCAGTGGCGCATAATCGTCTGGAACTGGGGTCCAGACGTGGTCACCTATAGGGGGGCCAGGGAAACTTGTACGGTGGACAGGGAACACCGTACGGGGGCCAGGGCTACTAGTTTGGGGAGCCTCCCCCGGCATTGCCCGGGGCAAGCGCCGCCGCCGCCTGGGGGGTTCATCTTCACTGGATGATGAGGAAGAGGAAGAAAAAAGGAAGGTAGGGTCTTCCTCTTCCCCATCACTGACGGATTCGGAGTCAGAGGCAAGCATGGCGTATGCCTCCTCCGCCGAAAACATGGACCCTCTACGGGACATTATAATTTTTTTGGGGGGAACGGGATGGGACAGGGGGGCGATTCGGGGTGTGTGTAAGTGTGCGTGTGTGTAAATGTAGTGTTTTCACTAACTTTATTTGTGAATAGTGTAATAGTGTATTGTAGTGTAGTGCTTGCACAACAGTAGGGTGCGGTCTGGCCACACAGTGCAGAACTGCGACTGTTGGCACGGACCGCAAAAAGAAGGAAAAAAAACTGCAAGAAAAGAAAAAGCAAAAAAAAAAAAAAATGAAAAAAAGGAAAGAAATGAGAAAATTACAAAAAACACTGCACCCACCAAACAGATGGGTGCAGGCTGCTACTGCAAATGCTCTGATGGGTCACACAGACCCACAGAGCAGTGCAGGTGCAGAACAGCCCTGTACACTAACTGTCCCTGCCTGCTCTACAGCTCACCCTCACTTACCAACGAGCTGCCGCACAGAGCAGATGGGCTCCGTCGGGCTCCGTCGGGCTCCGCCACTCGCTGCCCGATCTCCCGCCGGGAATCGCCGCTAAGAGGTACCCGCCGCAGCCGCCGCAGATCTTCTTTACCGCGCAGTGCCCGGGGAGAGCTGCCGCACAGAGCAGATGGTCTCCTCCAGGCTCCGCCGCGCACCGCCCGGTCTCCCGCTGATCGCCGCCGCTGATCGCCGCCGTTGACCCGCAGATCTTCAGGTACCCGCCGCTGCCGCCGCTGAACTCCTTCCCCGCGCTGTGCCCGAACTCGAGTGAGCGGGCAAAGCGCGGGGAGGAGATATTCAAACACCGCAGAGCGCTGCGATTGGCCGGACCGGTCTGGGCCGGCCATTCGCAGCGATCGGAGGGGGTGGCTATCCTTCCACCTCCCTCCTTTAGTGAGCGGTGATTGGAGCTGTGTCGGACAGCTCCAATTACCGCGATTTTATCCACTCCGGGGTCATCGGGAGGTCGCAATGTCCCCAGATCGCCGTGATAAGACAGTATGAATGTTCTGTCCAATCACGGCGATCGCCGTTACAGGAGGGGATTAAGTCCTAGGCATTGTGTGAAGATGCCTGCTGTTAGAAAACAGCAGGCATTTTCACAGAATAACGCTGTCGGGTTCCGCTGTGGCATAAAACAGCTTGGACGTAAATGTACGTCCTGGTGCGTTAAGTACCACCTCACCAGGACGTACATTTACGTCCTGCGTCCTTAAGGGGTTAAGGACCAGGCATGTACTCGTACGTCCTAGCGAATTTCGCATCCTGCTGAGCGCCGGGCGGGTTGCAAAACCGGACGCCTGCTGAACGATTTCAGTCCAAGGCTAACACCGAGGGGGGGTCCCAGGACCCATTGTCCGCGAAATCGCGCAGGCGATCTGCGGTGATTCCGGTCATTCTAGAACTAGATGGTGATCGGCGGTGTCTGATACACCGCCAATCACCTGCCGTTGCTGGGGAGAGGTGACAATACTGTCACCTCCCCAACAACGCTACTATTGGCTGGCGATCGTCCAGCCAATAGCAGTGCGGCAGACCCCGTGTCCTATTAGGGGTTCAGAGAGCTGCGTGCGCCGTCCGTTTTTTTTTGGCCACAGCTTTCCCCCCCCTGACCCCCTAATAGGTCCCCCAGGGTCCTATTAGGGTCTGATCCCTTACCCCGGGTCCTATTAGGGGTTCAGGGAGCTGCGTGCGCCACCCCTTTTTTTGGGGGGCCGCAGCTTTTCTTCCCTTCTTTTTTCTATTACTGTTGTACACTTTTTACAAGCACCACACACTGCATACTTCCCCGCCCCCCCGCACACACTCCCCCCCGCCACTGCCCCCCCCCCTCCACCGCAGAAAAAAGGCGATGGCCAGTCGGGCATTTTCGGCAGCGGAGGCTTACGCTTTTTTAGCCTCCGACTCGGAATCTGACAGTGAGTACGAGGAAGATCCTACATTTGTATGTTCTTCCTCATCCTCCTCATCATCTAGTAGTGATGATGAGTCCCCTGTACGGCGGCAGAGACACCACCAGGCGAGGCCACGCACCCCCCATGAGAGTGACCCAGTGGCCGACACTAGTACGAGTGGCAATGCCGCTCGTAATAGGAGTCCGGCTCCCCCAGACAAGTGCACCGGAGCCCCTTTCCGATGACCCTGTCTGGAGCCCCCCAGAGGGTTATCAGCCACGGATTCCAGAGTTTGTTGGCGACTCAGGAATCCGGATTGACCATGCTGGCTTCACTGATCTGGAATTTTTAAAGTTTTTTTTCAGTGGAGCACACGAACTTGTATGCCCAGCAATTCAGTGGCCACCACCCCGATTCGTTTTTGGCCAGGCCCAATAAATGGCACGCCATTGATGCAGCGGAAATGAGGACATTTTGGGGCCTCACGCTGCATATGGGCCTGAACAAAAAACCAAGTGCTCGTCATTACTGGAGCGGGGACGTCCTCTATCAGACCCCGCTTTACAGTATGGCGATGACACGGAGGCGGTTCAAGGCCATTCGAAAATGCCTGCATTATGCAGATAATGCGGCATGTCCGCCCCGAGGTGATCCCGCCCATGACCGGCTTTACAAAGTGAGGCCGGTCATCGATCACTTTGAGGCCACATTTTTGGAGGCCTACGTACCGCTCAGGGACCTCTCTGTAGATGAGTATCTCGTCAGTTTTAAGGGGAGACTCATCTTCCGCCAATATATTCCCTCGAAGCGGGCGCGTTATGGCGTGAAGCTCTATAAACTTTGTGAGAGTACCTCCGGGTACGCTTGCAAGTTTATAGTGTATGAAGGACGAGATTCCCGTATTGAACCCCCAGAATGTCCCCCCACTCTGGGTGTTAGCGGGAAACTCGTTTAGGACCTTGTGCACCCATTGCTGGATAAGGGTTTCCACGTATACGTGGATAACTTTTATACCAGCATCCCTCTGTTCAAATCCCTTTCCGCCAGATCCACGTCCGCTTGTGGGACCGTGCGGAAGAACCAGAGAGGCCTCCCACTAAATTTGGTCCAGACGCCAATCCCCAAGGGTGAGTCCCGTGCCCTCACCCATGATAACCTGTTGTTGGTGAAGTATAAGGATAAGAGGGATGTCCTTATGCTCACCACTATTCATGGGAACGGCAGCACCCCTGTCCCTGTGCGAGGTACCACAACAACGGTCCTCAAGTCCGATTGTATTCTGGACTACAATCGGTATATGGGGGGAGTTGATCTCTCAGATCAAGTCCTTAAGCCATATAACGCCATGCAGAAAACACGGGCATGGTACAAAAAAGTTGCGGTCTACTTGGTACAGGTTGCCATGTACAACGCTTTCGTACTATCCCAGTACGCTGGCAACACAGGGACATTCCTCCAGTACCAAGAAGAAGTCCTAAGGTTCCTGATCTTTGGCGACCGGGAAAGATCAGGCCGGACTTCCCAAGGGTCTGGAGTTATAGGCACCAGGATCGTCCCAGGCCAACACTTTCCAGATGTGATCCCCCACAGTGGAAAGAAGGGACGAACCCAGAAAAGATGCAGAGTGTGTAGCAGGAGGGGGATACGGAAGGACACCACGTATCAGTGCGACACTTGCCCAGATAATCCGAGTCTCTGCATAGGCTGCTTCAGGGAGTATCACACTTCCATGGAGCCCTAAATTTTCCCTTTTCAGTTTAATTTTCCGTAATTTGACCAATGTACCAAGTCCAGAGTACATTCCAAATTGTTAACCTCCTAAAACCACTAAATTGCCCCAAAAAAAGTGAGAAAAAAAACAAAACCTGATAAGACCTCTGGGGGTGTTTTTTCAAAAATGGGTCATAGGTCACTGAGTCACTATCATCGGGGACTTTTTTATGTTGCCTCAAATGCACAGCGCTCTCTCTCCACCTGAGCGGGTGCGCATTTGAGGCAACAGGTTAGGGACGGCCACACACATCACATTCCCAGAATGATGACTCAGAGCATAGGGTTGGGGTGGGCACATTTTTTTTTATTTTGGCTATGCTCTGGGTCATCATTCTGGGAATATATCCTTTTTTATTATAATTTATAATTTTCTGGCCCACTGTACCCCATATTACGGGCCTCTGTACCTCACCTGTATACCCCAGTTACTGCCCGTTGTCCCCCTAGTGTTCCCCTATTTTAGGGCTCAGTGCTCCCCCCATTAACGATCCTTGAGGGGGGGGTCCCACATCCTCTGCTATGAAAAGCTCAAGGCCCCTGACTGACCTCATGCCTATACCAAGACCTGGTGTGCACCAGCGGAGCCATAATCATCCAAAAATCAGGTATGTCCTTACACCAAAGAAATGTATTTACAAATTGTGGGGTGTCATTTCTGCTATTAACCCATGTAAAAATGCAAAATATGCAAAAGTCGTGAAACCCCTGTGGGGTATTAAGGCTTACTTTACCCCTTGTTACGTTCCTCAAGGGGTCTAGTTTCCAAAATGGTATGCCATGTGTTTTTTTTTGCTGTCCTGGCACCATGGGGGCTTCCAAAATGCGACATGCCCTCCGACCAAAATTTGCTCTCAAAAAGCCAAATATGACTCCTTCTCTTCTGATCATTGTAGTTCGCCCGTAGTGCACGTCAGGTCTCTTCACCCGTAGTGCACGTCAGGTCTAGTCAGGTCTCTTCTCTCTTCTTCTCTTCTCTTCTGAGGATTGTAGCGCTCCCATAGTGCATTTGACGCCCACTTATGGGGTACTTCCATACTCAGAAGAGATGGGGTTACAAATTTTGAGGGGCTTCCTAAATGCGACATGCCCCCTGAGCAAAATTTGCTCTCATTAAGCCAAATATGACTCCTTCTCTTCTGAGCATAGTAGTTCGCCAGCAGTGCACTTTAGGTCCACTTATGGGGTACCTCCATACTCAGAAGAGATGGGGTTACAAATTTTGGGGGGTATTTTCTGCTATTGACCCTTGCAAAAATGTTAAATTTTGGGGGAAACACACATCTTTGGGAATTTTTTTTTTTTTTACATATGCAAAAGTCGTGAAACCCCTGTGTGGTATTAAGGCTCATTTTATTCCTTGTTACGTTCCCCAAGGGGTCTAGTTTCCAAAATGGTATGCCATGTGTTTTTTTTTGCTGTTCTGGAACCATAGGGGCTTCCTAAATGCGACATGCCCTCCGACCAAAATTTGCTCTCAAAAAGCCAAATATGACTCCTTCTCTTCTGATCATTGTAGTTCGCCCGTAGTGCACGTCAGGTCAACTTATGGGGTACCTCCATACTCGGAAGAGATGGGGTTACATATTTTGGGGGATATTTTCTGCTATTAACCCTTACAAAAATGTGAAATTTGGGGGGAAACACACATTTTAGTGAAAAAAAACATTTTTTTTACATATGCAAAAGTCATGAAACCCCTGTGGGGTATTTAGGCTCACTTTATTCCTTGTTACGTTCCTCAAGGGGTCTAGTTTCCAAAATGGTATGCCATGTGTTTTTTTTTTGCTGTCCTGGCACCATAGGGGCTTCCTAAATGCGACATGCCCCCCGAGCAAAATTAGCTCTCAAAAAGCAAAATATGACTCCTTCTCTTCTGAGCATTGTAGTTCGCCCGTAGTGCACTTCAGGTTAACTTATGAGGTACCTCCATACTCAGAAGAGATGGGGTTACAAATTTTGGGGGGTATTTTCTGCTATTAACCCTTGCAAATATGTGAAATTTGGGGGGGAAACACAAATTTTAGTGAATTTTTTTTTTTTTTTTACATATGCAAAAGTCGTGAAACACCTGTGGGGTATTAAGGCTCACTTAATTCCTTGTTATGTTCCTCAAGGGGTCTAGTTTCCAAAATGGTATGCCATGTGTTTTTTTTTGCTGTTCTGGCACCATAGGGGCTTCCTAAATGCGACATGCCCCCCTAAAACCATTTCAGAAAAACGTACTCTCCAAAATCCCCTTGTCGCTCCTTCGCTTCTGAGCCCTCTACTGCGTCCGCCGAACACTTTACATAGACATATGAGGTATGTGCTTACTCTAAAGAAATTGGGCTACAAATACAATCATACATTTTCTCCTTTTACACCTTGTAAAAATTCAGAAATTGGGTCTACAAGAACATGCAAGTGTAAAAAATTAAGATTGTGAATTTTCTCCTTCACTTTGCTGCTATTCCTGTGAAACACCTAAAGGGTTAAAATGATGACTGAATGTCATTTTGAATACTATGGGGTATTTCTAAGATGAAGACCCTTCAAATCCACTTCAAACCTGAACTGGTCCCTGAAAAATAGTAAGTTTGAAAATTTTGTGAAAAATTTGAAAATTGCTGCTGAACTTTGAAGCCCTCTGGTGTCTTCCAAAAGTAAAAACTTGTCAATTTTATGATGCAAACATAAAGTAGACATATTGTAAATGTAAATAAAAAAAATATATTTGGAATATCCATTTTCCTTACAAGCAGAGAGCTTCAAAGTTATAAAAATGCTAAATTTTCAATTTTTTCATCAAATTTTGGGATTTTTCACCAAGAAAGGATGCAAGTTACCACAAAAATTTACCACCATATTAAAGTAGAATATGTCACGAAAAAACTATCTCGGAATCAGAATGATAACTAAAAGCATTCCAGAGTTATTAATGTTTAAAGTGACAGTGGTCAGATGTTCAAAAAAACGCTCTGGTCCCAATGTGTAAAATGGCCTAGTCCTTAAGGGGTTAAGGAGTCATTTTGGCTAGTAGGTTAAAAATCCCATTTGTTATCACCCACCTCCTATGCTTAAATTCTCTCACACCCTATACAATCTATCTATCCCACTAATGGCCTTGTTTTCCACTCCAAACCCCATTATGTTTTGCCTCAAATATGCTACAGGCAACCTAGGGCCCAGGGGTACCCGTTTAACCCAGAAAAACAAAGTATTGGCCATTAGGTGAATCAGTTCACTTCAATTTGCTGTCCACTGCCTGCTGTCAGGGAAAATCTGTCTGGGACAGACCAGGACAATTTACAGGATGTGGAGGTTCAGACTGCATTTAATTATTTTAATCTTTATTTATTTATTTTTCATTTGGGTGTGGAAAATTAACAAATAATGACAACGTTTTAGTTATAATGACACCTCTTGTGTGAGCCTCTTTGGGAGCATAATACATTTCATATACGATTTAAAAGTCGACAGAGATACTTGTCTGTAAATGTAGTTGATACAACGACCTACAGAGTTGTAAGACTTGACACTTTCACAATAAAATCAGTGACTAATCGATATTACATACCTGGAGAATTCCAAGAGGTGTTGGAAAATCAATGTAGAAATGTTACTTAGGAAGATTCTTTACTAGTATTATACTTGACTAATATTCCTGAAGGGGTTTTCTCAGACTCTATCTTGGTGACACATATATTTATTTGATTGTAGGGGTCCAATTACCTGCAAACACTAGAATGTTGGGGCAAGGGGCACTAACTGGAGTGTTTCGGTCTTTTTGCTATCATATGGTTATTATATAGTGGTACTGCAACTCCACCTGGCCAATTTACTTGAATAGGCTGAGCTGCTGTACAAGACAGTCATATCTGCATGAATGTCAATGTGACAGGTCTTGAAGTAAAGGGTGGTGGTCCTGCAGTGCAGGACCCAAGAATAGGGCTCCTGTGTTCATAAATTGATGGCTTACTCTAAGAATAAGCCAACAGCTTGGCAAGTCATACCATTCTCCATTTCAGAAGCTGGTGGTCATCTGATTGTTGAGGGTATGGCCCTTAAGTCTCCCAGAAACCCACTGATCTTACTGTGGAGGCTTCGACTGGTTTATGTGGAGGACATTTAGTTTCAAGTAATAGTGTATAAATAGTATTTAAGTATTTAAATTTGCATCCAAATATATTCTGCTCTGGTTTATAGACAGTGGATTGCTGACAACCATTTCCAGTTTCTGCGCAACTGGACACCTTCTCAGCGATGGCTCCTATGCTGTATCAGACCAAAGCTTTCCATCTCTGCCCGACAGTGTCAGGTTCTGTTCCTGTGTATTGTGACTCTGTTCTTAATTCCTAATTCTGATCTTTAGCTTTACTTCCAGATTGGTCTTGGGTTTTGCTCCATCATTGACTTTTGGGTTGTTCTCCTGGTACCTGTTATTTTACTCCTAGTTTTGACAATGGATTATCTCTTGACTGATGTTTTTGTCTTTTCCTTTGGCCTGTTGTATGCCGACCGCTCTCAAGATGATGTTTCTTGGTTTCTTCACTACTTCACTACTGCTCCATCAGTGCTGCTGCCTCCAATCGGTGACTATTTTGGGGACTAAGACCTGGGAATTCGACTAAGAAAGACCATACCTCCTGCTGGTGCAAGACTAGAGAGATCACACAGACTCGCAGTCTTGCTGGTGTCAAACCAATTGTAGTTTAGAGCTTTGGTCTTCAAACTGTGGCCTTTAGGCCGAGCCGAGCATGCTAAAGTTTTAGTTTGGCAGCAGCTCGAGGGCCACAGAGGATTCATATCTGGAGTGATGGGCACCTGAGCAAGAGCGCCCCCCCCATGACATCTTTGTGACCTAACAGGGCATATAAACAGGGGTTGTCGGTATTAAATTATTCATTTAAGTATTAAGCCTGTAAAGAGCTGTATTTGTACGAGGGGCGTGAGTATCCATCACCCCCTCCACCTCTAGGTGGGGTTACAGGAGTTAGGGCGGGGAAGGATGATTTTTGGAAACCCGCCCAACCCTCCCTTATTTATTCACTTATTTATCCACAGGGTATGCCCTCTATAGGCGTGCCCTCGAGCGCGGTTAATGGCACACCTCTGACCGCTTTACTGAAGTTATGTTATTTAATACAGGTAGGTATGCAACGTTGCAACCCCGAGTACGAGTCTTGCAGCCCTGAGTACAAATTATATTAAGGCAAAAGGCCACCCTTGTTAGGTTTTATAGTATTGAGCCTAGTATTACGGCAAAAATCTAAATTTCGTCTAATTTCCAGGAACATCCACTTTGTTTTGCCTATTTTTTCTCATGTTATGGAAATAGATAGTCCAGATTAAAAAATATATAATTTGTAAGTAATTGAAAATGTATTGTACACCACTGCCATACTGACAACTATAACACATGCCTCTCCTATACAATCCAGTGTCCCCAGAAACTAGAGGCATGGCTCCTGGGTAAATTATCTTCCTCCATGTACATTATAGTATTGATCCCAACTCTGTCTCTCCACTTTATACTCTCCATGGAGATCAATCCTCCCTGCACCTCTGAAAGATATAAATGTGAATTATTCATTGACACAGGACATTTGAATCGATTATATTGCAAATGTTTGTGCTTTATTATCATGTATGTGTATATAAATCTCAGGGGCCATTCTTTAGAACAGATTTATATATATGTATCCTGTAATGTTACCATCGAGTTATTTAGCCAACATTCCTTGTATGTCCGAAAACTTCTCTCTACCTGTTTTGAATGGCTTACCCACCCAATAAAGGGCAGATATTAGTACTGTACATATGAAATTAAATAATATTATTAATTTATTAATGTATTAATAAATAGATAAAATATTTTAACATATCATAGAGACATGTCAAAAGTTTTATTAAGTGCAGGGCCATGTTCTGAGACCCTTATTGATCTACCTATTTATTTCTGGTTGGCTCTGCTTTACTCCCCTCAGAGATCCATGCTACCCCCGGCTCTCCCGGCCCCATCTACATCTGCAGCAATGCTGGCAACATTCATACCCATTCATTTCCCAAAGAGAACCTCTGGATATGATGCTAAGCACATGCACTCAACTTCTTTGGTCGACTATGGTCAGGCCTGTTCTGTGCGGAACCTGCCCTGTGAAACTACTGTAGAGACTTGCCCACCATGCTGCAGCTCAGTTTCAGGGTCTTGGCAATATTCTTATAGCCTAGGCCATCTTTATGTAGAGCGACAACTCTTTTTTGTAGATCCTCAAAGAGTCCTTTGCCATGAGTTGCCGATTATTAAAGCGATAACACCAAATTTAAGATCCCCGCTACCCATTCACACCTGAGACCTTGCAACCCTAACAAGTCACATGACATCGGGGAGGGAAAATGGCTAATTTGGCCATTTTCACTTTTGTTTCCAAGGTTTAGACATTAAAGGAAAACTGTCACCAAATTCCCCTCCCCACACCAACAAGAGGTACTGGCTGGTAGTGCAAGGGACGCTGATCAATATGATGCCTACCAGACCCGGATCCGTCCAGCCGTTCGTCTGATATCTTCATTTTTCAAGATATGCAAATCATCTTCTAACTGGCACGGTGGGGTTTCTGCCATCATCTGGCACTGTGATGTCACCTCCGCTCGGCCCGCAGCACTGCCCGGCTAATGCATATTCATGCCCTCCCTCTGTATCTTCCTCTCCTCCCCACTCTGTATGTGACTCCACTGTGCTGGGGCCGCTTCCGGGTGTACACAGGAATACAGTCACATACAGAGCGGGGAGGAGAGGGAGATACAGAGGGAGGGCATGAATATGCATAAGATGGGCGGTGCTGTGCATATCTTGAAAAATGAAGATATCAGGCGAACGGTGGGGCGAATCAGGGCATGGTCGGCATCATATTGATCAGATTCCCCCGCACTACCAGCCAGTACCTCTGGTTAGTGCGGGGAGATTTGGTGAAAGTTTTTTTTAACCCCTTAAGGACTCAGGGTTTTTCAGTTTTTGCACTTTCATTTTTTCCTCCTTACCTTTTAAAAATCATAACCCTTTCAATTTTCCACCTAAAAATCCATATTATGGCTTATTTTTTGCGTCACCAATTCTACTTTGCAGTGACATTAGTAATTTTACCCAAAAATTCACGGTGAAACGGAAAAGAAAATCATTGTGCGACAAAATCGAAGAAAAAATGCAATTTTGTAAATTTTGGGGGCTTCCGTTTCTACGCAGTGCATATTTCGGTAAAAATGACACCTTATCAATATTCTGTAGGTCCATACGGTTAAAATGATACCCTACTTATATAGGTTTGATTTTATCGTACTTCTGGAAAAAATCATAACTACATGCAGGAAAATGTATACGTTTAAAAATGTCATCTTCTGACCCCTATAACTTTTTTATATTTCCACGTACAGGGCGGTTTGAGGACTAATTTTTTGCGCCATGATCTGAAGTTTTTATTGGTATGATTTTTGTTTTAATCTGAATTTTTGATCACTTTTCATAAATTTTTTAATGGTATAAAAAGTGACCAAAAATATGCTTTTTTGGACTTTGGAATTTTTTTACGTGTACGCCATTGACCGTGCGGTTTAATTAATGATATATTTTTATGTTTCGGACATTTATGCATGCGGCGATATGACATATGTTTATTTTTTTTTCTTTACACTGTTTTATTTTTTTATGGGAAAAGGGGGTGATTAAAACTTTTATTAGGGAAGGGGTTAAATGACCTTTATTAACACTTTTTTTTAAACTTTTTTTTTGCAGTGTCATAGGTCCCACACTGATCTCTTATGCTGATCACTGGCGTGTATTAACACGCCTGTGATCAGTGTTGTCGGCGCTTGACCGCTCCTGCCTGGATCTCAGGCACGGAGCAGTCATTCGTCGATCGGACACCGAGAAGGCAGGTAAGGGCCCTCCCGGTCTCCTGTAAGCTGCTCGGGACGCCGTGATTCACCGTGGCGGTCCCGAACAGCCCGACTGAGCAGCTGGGATACTTTCACTTTCACTTCAGACGCAGCGGTCAGCTTTGATCGCCGCGTCTGAAAGGTTAATACAGGGCATCACCGCGATCGGTGATGTCCTTTATTAGCCGCGGGTCCCAGCCGTTGATAGCCGCCGGGACCGACCCAATATGATGCGGGGATACCGCGTGACCCCGCGGCATATCGCGGGAGCCAGCGGAGGACATAAATATACGTCCTGCGTCGTTAAGGAGTTAATGGCTGTCTGTTGAGTTATTTAGAGGAGACACAACATTAAACACTTACAATATAAACAGGCTGTCCACTAATTAGTTCCCATTGTAGCAAAGTGTCATTCCTTCAGTGTCACGTAAACATATATAATAAAATATTTACAAAATTGTGAGGGGCGGACTCATCTGGTCTTCTGGTCTTAGGTTTATGAGTGCATCCTATAAGCCAGGGAAGAGATTAAGACATGACACTTATAAGGTATCAAAGTTGTCTTGTTTTTTCTGTGTCTTCTGTCTTGTCTTTTGAGGAATGGGATTCTTTTCACTGCCTTGTGGCAATAACAGCAGTCTGTACACTTAGCTGTCAGCTTTAGAAAGGCTTGGACTCTTCCCCTCTGTCACATGCTGTAATCTTAGAAGTGTCAAGACAAGAATCTATAGAGCATTAGACAAGTACTGGTTAATTAGTTACTTGTCAGACTAATGACGGGAGCCTAAAGGATTGCCATAGGCTTCATTACATCTTGACTTTTTGTCTCAGAAATGTTACTGGGAACTCAGTGTCATCTGATATCCAAACAACAGGCAAACTTATTTATGTGAAGATGCATGTTTAATCTCTTGACATTTTGAGCACATCGGCTGTCATGGTGTTGGGCTAAATACTTCTCAGTGCTCTGTCATGTTGTCATAATTCTGAAAAGTATCAATAACATCACTTAATTCCTTCTAGTGTCAATGGGGTCATTTGATTTGAACAATTTATCAAGCTACCTGACAATAACATCATGATGTGGTATGTGAGTTACACATTGCTCTGGATCGGTCACAATAGAGTTTATGTTGCTGCCAACTGGTCTTGGTGTGGATTTCAAACCTTTAGATTTTCCAAATACAGATGATCACATCAGTCCAGACATCATAAGCTATTTCATTGATATTTTTTCCAAATCCATCATGAACATGTGCTATCGACTCGGCCCAGCATCCATGTTTATATCAATGGAGAGTGGGGAATAGATGTTTGCCATACACCTCTAGGAGCTGTTAACCTACTGCAGGCCCCATTTCTTCTAAATAATTTCTATCACGTACATTACATTTTTGACCAATCATGTCGAAATTGTGGGTTTGGCCATGCACTCTTGACTGCCCCTCCATTCATTTTCTGTAGGAACTCTGAACATTGCCGAGTGCTTAACTACTGCATGTTGGGAAGACTCATAGATATTGAAAGAATCTGTGGCCGAGTATGTGTTCTGCCGCTCCATTCACTTGGGGGGACAACTGACCTCCATTATTGCGATTGGTGGGAGGTCCTGGCAGTCAGACCCCTCCCTAGTTATCATATAGATAGGAAATACCTTTTAATCTTGGGATATCCCCTTAAATTATACAAAAAGTACCCTAGGAAAAGATTTTGAGGACACTGAATAGTTTCATTCCCATACATGCAACTAGATTCATAACTAGCTTGTTTATTCTTTGTTGCCTTTAAATGCTAGTGAAACTATTTCTAAATCTTTTAAATGTCGGCAAATATGGAACCATGGTTCATAGTTCTATCATTGCCAACATTGTAAAGATTTATAGATTGTTTCACTATCTATCTATCTATCTATCTCTCTATCTATCTATATATCTCATTTCTAGCTATCTATTTGTTTGTCTATCTATCTATTTATTTATCTATCTATCTCTTATCTATCTATCTATCTATCTAATATCTATTATCTATTTATCTATCTATCTATCTATCTATCTCATATCTATCTATCTATCTATCTATCTATCTATCTATCAGTAAAATAAAGGTCACAGGGAAATCGTGAAAAAATGCTAGAATAAATCTTTAGCATTTTTTAAAACTAATTGGACCTTCTACTGTATCTGTGACTATTTTCTATTTGTAAATGTGTTTCTGGGGTAGCAGCTGGCACATGCTGTCTATATCTATCTATCTCATATCTATCTATCTCTCATCTATCTATCTACATCTATCTCATATCTATCCATCTATATCATATCTATCTATTTATCTATCTATCTATCTATCTATCTTATATCTATCCATCTCATATCTATCTATCTCATATCTATCAATCTATCTTCTATCTATCTATCTATCTCATATCTATCTATCTCATATCTACATATCTTGCACATCCCTTCACCTGGGGTGTTTTTTCTGCTGGCACCCACTGCTTTGCATAATCTGGTTGAGCTGCTCCATTGTTTCTATCTCATATCTATCTATCTATCTATCTATCCATCTCATATCCATCTATCTATCTCATATCTATCTATCTATCTATCTATCTCATATCTATCTCATATCTATCTATCTCATATCTATCTATCTATCTATCTATCTATCTATCTATCTACAACAAAAGAATGCAGCAGCACACTGCCAGCACAAGGATATAGGTGAAACATGAATATGCAGTTAAAACATGGAGAGCTATACAGCTATGGTGTAATAGATGCAAATGTTAAACTATGAAATAGTGAGGCACTTAGCTTGCAAATTTGTCTCTGCCGGCGGTCAAATAGCTTGGACCGTCCCACCGCGATAAGGTGGCCTCATTGGGACGGACCCTACACTGTGAATATGCCTCTGTGTGAACAGTTCAGTAAGCATGGCAGGGTCTGGAACATCCAAGACACCTTATATACACACCTGATAGAGGTGGGTGGGGTGCAAGGCCAACATGGAGGTAGCCACTCCCCCGTATGTGCAATACAGACACAGAATAAGTCAGCCAGCACTTTAGTTGATACCAAACTATTATATGGACCTGGCCTGCAGGTGCACGCTACTAGGCTAGATATACTGCAACAGAAGAATGCAGCAGCACACTGCCAGCACAAGGATATAGGTGAAACATGAATATGCAGTTAAAACATGGAGAGCTATACAGCTATGGTGTAATAGATGCAAATGTGAAACTATGAAATAGTGAGGCACTTAGCTCGCAAATTTGTCTCCGCCGGTGGTCAAATAGCTTGGATCTATTACACCATTTGCATCTATTACACCATAGCTGTATAGCTCTCCATGTTTTAACTGCATATTCATGTTTCACCTATATCCTTGTGCTGGCAGTGTGCTGCTGCATTCTTTTGTTGCAGTATATCTAGCCTAGTAGCGTGCACCTGCAGGCCAGATCCATATAATAGTTTGGTTTCAACTAAAGTGCTGGCTGACTTATTCTGTGTCTCTATCTATCTATCTATCTATCTATCTATCTCATATCTATCTATCTATATCTATCTATCTATCTATCTCTCTATCTCATATCTATCTCATATCTATCTATCTCATATCTATCTATCTATCTATCTATCTCATATCTATCTATCTATCTATCTATCTCATATCTATCTATCTATCTATCTATCTATCTATCTATCTATATCTATCTATCTATCTCTCTATCTCATATCTATCTCATATCTATCTATCTATATCTATCTATGTATCTAAAAAGAAATAATGCAGCACTACTCGAGCTGGAAGCAGGGAGAGATGATCACTTTTTAATTTTTTTACACAGTACACATCATTGTTGTGATGTGTATTGTGAAGAAAAAAATGAATATTTGTCATTAAGAATATATAGCGCTATATTCTAAATATTCGCAAAAGTGCTAATATTAGCGGTAAAAATTAGCATTTCGAATATTCGCGCCCAACACTAGTAGAGATCCTTTGCTAGTGACTACTATATTAGACATATCAAAGAGTAAACCCAGTAGCTCTGATTTACTAAAACTGTTTAGTTCCTAGACGGTGTAAATTTAGATTAAACAGTGTATGTGACAGATTTGCCAAAGTGACTCATGAGGTTAGATAAAATTGGAGCATCTTTAAACTGTCTAGAGTTCTGACCCACTGTTAGGCTTAGTTGTGCCTAATAAATGTGGTGCACACATGTAGGCCAGTATTTTAGCGCAAACTGTGGCAGAATTCTGGTTTATTTTTTATAGTAAATCTGGCAAGTGTGTCCATGTAAGATGGGGACATCATTCATTTGAAAGGCTGGCATGTTATACTACATTTGGTCTGCAACATTTACTGTAGTTGTAATGTATGAACAGACACAGCTTTTCCTGGTGATAACGTCCGGTTACTGGGGGTTTCTAAAGTTAATCTTGTGGAGATTAGCTGATAATCAAGCCTACCTCAATCAAACCCTTTAAAGGGGTATTACACCCCTAAACATCTTCTCACCTATACAATCGATAGGGAATAAGATGTCTGATGGCAAAGTCTGACCACTGGGACCCCACACAATCTCTAGCATGGCACCCCAGTCGCTCCAAGCCAGATGACAGCTCCGACACCCCCTCCATTCATGTCTATGGGAGGAGGGGTTACGGTTATATACTAGCCCCCTCCCATAGACATGAGTGCAGGGGATGTGGCGTAACATCACGAACACGGAAGCTGAAAGCTTCCGTGTTTGTGACCCCCCCCCCATGAGCAAACATCTTATCCCCTATCCGAAGGGTATGTTTAGGGACAGAGTTCCCCTTTAAGGACAATGGACATAAATGTATGTCCTTGTACCCTGGTACTTAACACACAAGGATGTACATTTACATCCTAAGCAGCAGAGCGCAGGAGATGTGCTTACTTTATAGACTGTAAGTGACAGTTGCTATCAGCAGCAGTGCACTTACAGTCAATGATGAAGAATGGTGATCCCACTGACCTCCATCATTAATCCATTAAAGGAGTACTCCAGAATAGGAAAACTGTACTCCATACTGCCAGCAGTAAAAAATAAAGAGGTACATACCTTCCCTCGCTCCCCCGGTGCCTCCAATAACCCACTCCGGTCTCCGCCGCGATCCTCTTCCTGGTTGTTGGTGATAGGCTGAGCATCAGTGTGATGTTTTCCTCCCTGGCACCTGCTGCCGGGGCCGAAACGTCACACTGCCGCTCAGCCTATTGCCGGCCGAGTCGAGAATTATTTGCGGCCGGTGAGTGCGTTGTGACTCACCGACCATCGTCAACCAGGAAGAGGATCGCGGCGGAGACCGGAGTGGGTTACTGGAGGCACCGGGGAAGCAAAGGAAGGTATGTACCTTTTTATTTTTTTACTGCTGGCAGTATGGAGTACAATTTTCCTATTCTGGAGTACTCCTTTAAGTGCCATGATGAATGGTGATTACAGTGGCATACTGATTGTCCCCAAAACAGAGCAGCACCCCCTCAACATGTATGTGGTGGTCCCACAGGTTTGTTTGCCCGCCGGAGGTCCTCTCACCTGCTCCGCGCGGTGCCGGCTGTGATCTGCTGGCAGAGCCTGCTGAGCTAGCAGAGCACCGATAACACTGAGTAATGATATGCAATAGCAAAGCATAATGCAGTGTTAGGAATCTTATCACTGAATGTAAAAGTCTCCTACTGGAGCTTAAAAAGTATACATAAAATAATAAAAAAGCCCCTCCCTATAAAAATGTTGCCCCCCCCTTTTGCCAATAATAAAAAAATAAATAAAAAAAACCCACATATTTGGTATCACAGCATTTGGAAAGATCCAGACTTAAAACTTAAAGTTTTTGATGTCTTTGGTCACATCACATTCTGGAATTTTTTTTTAATAAAAAGTGATTATATTATATGGTACAATAAAAACTACAGATCCCGGCACATAAAATATGCCCTTATTCAGCCACATAGTCATAAAAATAAGAGTTGTAGGGGGTAAGAATACAGCAATTTTAAGCATACTTATTATGTTTAAAAAGTTTTAATATTTTTTTAATGTAGTAAAATAATAAAAAAAAAGCACATAAACATGGGCATCATTTTAATTGTATTGATCCAAAGAAAAAAGAGAACAGGCAATTTTTACTGTAAAGTGTACAGCGTAAAAACAAAACCCTCCAAAAGTGGCACATTTTCTTTTTTTTCAGTTTCCACACATAACATCAAACAGTAAACAAAGGGTAATACAGGCCTAACAACCTATCTATCTATCTATCTATCTATCTATCTATCTATCAGTATAATAAAGGTCACAGGGAGATCATGAAAAAATGCTAGAATAAATCTTTAACATTTTTTATAAACTAATTGGGCCTTCTGATCTATCTGTAACAATGTTTTATTTGTAAATGTGTTTCTGGGGTAGCAGCTGGTTCATGCTGTATATCTACAGGGTGGGCCATTTATATGGATACACCTTAATAAAATGGGAATGGTTGGTGAAATTAACTTCCTGTTTGTGGCACATTAGTATATGTGAGGGGGGAAACTTTTCAAGATGGGTGGTGACCATTTTGAAGTCGGACATTTTGAATCCAACTTTTGTTTTTCAATAGGAAGAGGGTCATGTGACACATCAAACTTATTGGGAATTTCACCATAAAAACAAGGATGTGCTTGGTTTTAACATAACTTTAATCTTTCATGAGTTACTTACAAGTTTCTCTTTGTTTACAGCCATTGACATGATGTCAAGGTTAACACGTGAGGAGTAGATAGAAATTGTGTTGATGTCTGGTGAACGCAGTAACCAGGTCATTGCAGCAGATTTCAATGCAAGACACTCTACGAGACCACCCATCTCCCATGCTTCAGTTAGCAAACTGCTTGCTAAGTTTCGTGAAACTAATTCAGTGTTGAATTTGCCAAAATGTGGACGCATGAAATCTGTCACTCATGAGGAAACATCAGTGGCTGTCCTAGCTTCATTCAACAAGAGCCCACAGCGTAGCACTCACCGCATGTCACTGGAGAGTGGCATTAGTCGAACAGCTACTCTCAAATGGCATCCTTACAAACTCCAGCTACTGCAGCATCTCAACGAGGATGACCCAGATCGGTGCACTGAATTTGCAGAATGGGCAAAACAAAAATTGGAACAGGACCCTCAGTTTACGCAGAAGATTTTGTTCAATGATGAGGCAAACTTTTATGTGAATGGTGAAGTTAACAAACAAAACCACTGCTATTGGTATGACACTAACCCACATTGGATAGATCCCTCCAAGACTGTTGGAACACAAAAATTGATGGTATGGTGTGGTACAAAGATAGTGGGGCCATTCGTCATCAATGGAAACCTCATGGTCACTGGATATGCGAAATTGCTACATAATGATGTGTGGCAGCCCTTGGGGGGGGGGTGTATGGTGGTGGTAGTATGGTATCGGTATATGAGGGGTTAATATTAACCTTGTCACTCGTGACGCCAGGGTGGGGGCTGGTATTACTGAGGTATAGCTTCGGCCTATCGCCGCCCTTCCCAGAAACGACAGGCGTATGCAGGTAATGACTGAAGGTCCACACTGAAGTTAAACTTGGACTGAAGTAAACTTTACTCTTGAACTTGCAGTACATTCAGAATACATTTACAGTCTCTGCAATACACTTCTATAGACTTCAATGACTGACAGTTGCTGTGGACCTTGCGTCTTTTGCAGGTTAATAGAATCAAGGTAATTGGTGCGTGGATCCGTCCGGATTTAGGGGTAGATTAGGTCCGGTGGTCCCGCAGAGTGTTTGGGGATTGATACACTCTATATTTGCTAAGGATCGGCCGTTGCTGCGAGGCTTGGGCCTAACTCACGGTTTTTTGCAGTGCAGGTTCTATAGAGAGATGTTGCTCGCTTGGCAACCCAGGAACAAAAATAACTTAAATGGCTGTCGTGTCCCTTATATAGACAGGGGGTGGAGCCTATTTTGATAGGTCCAAGGTCAGCTGTCACTCACCGTCACACAGGTTTCTGGGTGATCATCTGACTTCCTATACAGGTCCTATACACATAATAAAACCAAAACGAGGCTAGAAATACCAAAGTGAGGCCTGGAACGCATCCAGAGTGAGGCTTGGAACGCATCACATGACCCGAAGGCCCTGCGACGCCATGGAAACAATAATTAACCATTTATTTACATATACTATTCTATTTACATTAACCTATGGATAAATTAGAGATTTATACACTAGAATTTATACACTAGAACTAGGTGACTAGGGGTTGACTGGTTAAGAGAGATCCCTAAGTCCTAGGGACTCTGGCTATGGGGACCCATAGATAAATAAGTACCGTATGAAATGCGGTACTAGGACACCTGAGTGTGTTTCCCTCTTTATGCACTGAATCTGGCACGTTCCCTGAGTTTTTCCAGCAAGATGGTGCACCACCACATTATGGGTGTCAGGTCCGAGCATTCCTAGATAAACAGTTTCCTGGAAAGTGGATTGGTCATCGTGGGCTAGTTGAATGGCCCCCAAGGTCTCTCGATCTGACCCCCTTAGACTTTTATCTTTGGGGTAATCTGAAGGCAATTGTCTATGCTGGGAAGATACGAGATGTGCAGCACCTGAAACTACGGATACTGGAAGCCTGTGCTAGCATTTCTCCTGCAGTAGTGCTATCAGTGTGTGAAGAGTGGGAGAAGAGGGTTGCATTGACAATCCAACACAATGGAGAACAACATCTGAAAAGTGTTTGTATGTTCTTTCTGAGTTTTCTCTGGTTTCCTCCCACACTTCAAAACATACTGATAGGTTTAGATTGTGAGCCTCAATGGGGAAAGGGACGAATTTGAGTGTCTATCTAATATTTATCTATCTTCATTATAACAAACAAAAATATTCTTTTCACACTGACCCGTAAAGGTATCTTCTAACACCTAGCCTCCTGACACTAAGCTGACTAATGCCTGTAATTCACTCTCTCTTCTCGGGTAGCTTAGTGTTTGCCTTTGGAGGGTCATCTTTGTATTTTCTGTGGCTTTTGTTTGATAAATAAGATCAGGGCATGAAGCTGTTTCTCCTTACTTCTCCTCAGGGTAATAGCTCATTTGTACATATTTAAGACAATCTCATTCTGCGAAGGGAAGAAAACCCTCTTGGGAAAACCTCTTTCTCTTAGAGCAGAAGGTCAGAACTTTCTGCGGACATCTAGTGAGTAAGGAGAAATCCTATTCACTAGTCAAAGTGAGCAGCTGGGGGGCAGGTAAATTTCAGATTTACATCCTTATATATTTTATTATATGAGCTCAGAATTGTAACTGGACATAATTCACAAATCTATAACAGATGGTGTTCACAGTCGGCGCTGCACTTAAAGGAGACATGTCGCTCAAAGCTTGGGGTGTTAAGTACATCAATATTTTATTGCATGATACAAGCCCATGCTTAGTTGACTGCAATGAATTGGATGTGACAGCATTAATCTGTGACACCCAGAAGGGCAGAGGCCTCACTAACCACTTTAGAAGTTCAGGAGAATGAGATATTTTTTTTACTTTAATGGCTTCTAATTACTCCTGTAACCTGAATCTATTCATATTGGGGCTGCAGGTAAACATTAAAGAGCAATGCCGCACTATAAAGTATAGCAGTCAGTTGGAAAACTCATTCTATTCCAGGATAGACATTCATAACTATCTTAGACGTATATTAAAACTTACTGGTTATAACTACATTTAGCCAGTAAGAACATGGAGGCTCAAATTCCCAAACTCTTGGGAACTATTCAGGATTATAAACTTTATTTATAAATTATTTGAGTTTTCATATTTTTCATATTTTTCAATTTTTTTACAGAAAAAAACTAAACCTATATCGATTTCATATCAAAAGAAAAACATATTTAATAAAATAATAATAATAATGATAAAAATAATTTTGTTATTGTTTATATTGCTACTATTATTGTGACGTCTCCCTATATTAGGATTTTTATTTAGAAGAAATTTCTTCCTAATGGTAAAATGCAGAGAAGGTTCCTCAATGCTCAAACTTATAACCACTATTTGGAAAGCGTGCACATTTAATATCTTTACATTTGTAAATAAATAAATAAATATTAAAATATAAATAATGTTAGAATAAAAAATAAAATAAACACCTTAAACCCCATAAATCAATGATATTTAAAAAACAAACTAAATAAATGTAGTAACATATCTATCATTGTGGTGTCCATTTATTTTAAAACTTTTTTATTAGTTGAAAATAATTCTATGTGTGGTTCTAAGTGACCCACCGACCTACGATGGCCCCAACATACGATCATTTCAAGATACGATGGCCTCTCAGAGGCCATCGCATGTTGAAGGCAGCATCAACATACGATGCTTTTGTATGTCGGGGCCATCGCATAAACGGCTATCCGGCAGCGCAGACTGCTTCAGCTGCCACCGGATAGCTGTTTATGGTGCGCCGTGTGCCCCGACAATCACTTACATGTCCTCGAGGCTCCGGCGCGTCCTCTTCAGGGTCCCCTGCTACGCCGGTGCTCTCCTCTCATCACGTCGTCACACACGCCGTCCCGTCATCCAATAGGCGCCGCATGCATAGTGGCATGCATAGCGGCATGCATAGCGATGTGATCCCGGGCAGCAGAGACATTCCGAAGCGATGGGGACACCCCGGGGACGCGACGACAGCGATGGAGGGCGACATACAGAGCAGCGGTGATGAGTCTGGAGCAGCGGGACACGTGAGTATTACCTCCTATACTTTACATTGCACGGATCCCTCAACATACGATGGTTTCAACAAACGATGGTTCATTTGGAACGGATTAGCATCGTATGTTGAGGGACCACTGTACTGAAATCCTTAATCACTATTTGGGAAACATCTTATCTAGGAGACCAAGCTTAAAAACATTTTTCTCTTAAAATATATATATTTTTTAAATTAATAAAACTCTAACATTCTTAAGATGATAAAAAATAATAAATGAATGAAATAGAGAATGCAATAAAAATTGCTAATTCTAAATAAATAAATAATAAGTAAGCTGAATATAATGTTTCCTTCTTATAGTTTTTGTGCCTTTTTTGGCTAACCTACAATTTAATTCAGTTCAAAGGAACTGAAATACTAAATGTGATGCTGTCCCTGGTAGATAGCCGCCATGTTTTCCTTGTCCTGGTAAACTCCTTTAGTGTTTTTTACAAATACAAGCCCTTTGAGTATTCCTCATGGGTAGGGATTAGTGATGAGCGGCAGGGGCCATATTCGAATTTGCGATATTACACGAATATATGGACAAATATTCATCCTATGTTCGCGAAATTCGCATATTCAGTATGTTCGCTCAATTTTTTTTCCATGCGAAAATCTTAATGAAATTTGTATAGTGCGCATGCGCAATTATATCTTTCAACAAACACTAGACCCTACACTAGAACATATCTGCTAAACTAATCAACCCTATCTAAAGCAAAAAGAAAGGAGGGATCAGTGTCCTGATATTTGCGAATGTTTGCAAATTCGCATATACAAAATATTCGCGCTCCACACCGACTCACATAGTAAACAATATTGGAGCTGGAAGCAGGGAGGGATGTTCACTTTTTTATTTTTTTTACACAGTACACATCATTGTTGTGATGTGTACTGTGAAGAAAAAACAAAACGAATATTCCTCATTACGAATATATAGCGCTATATTCTAAATATTCGCAAAATCGTCAAGTGCTGATATTTGCGGTAATAATTTTGAATATTTGCACTCAACACTAGTAGGGATCCCTTGCTAGTGACTTTACTATATTAGACATAACAAAGAGTAAACCCAGTAGCTCTGATTTACTAAAACTGTTTAGTTCCTATACGGTGTAAATTTAGATTAAACAGTGTATGTGACAGATTTGCCAAAGTGAATCATGAGGTTAGATAAAAATGGAGCATCTTTAGACTGTCTAGAGTTTAGACTCACTCTTAGGCTTAGTTGTACCTAATAAATGTGGTGCACACATGTAGGCCAGTATTTTAGCGCAAACTATGGCAGAATTCTGGTTTATTTTTAATAGTAAATCTGGGCCTTTGTGTCCATGTATTATGGGGACATAATTCATTTGAAAGGCTGGCACGTTATACTACATTTGGTCTGCAACATTTACTGTAGTTGTAATGTATGAACAGACACAGCTTTTCCTGGTGATAACGTCCGGTTACTGGGGGCTTCTAAAGTTAATCTTGTGGCGATTAGCTGATAATCAAGCCTACCTCAATCAAACCCCTTAAAGGGGTACTACGCCCCTAAACATCTTATCACCTATACAATCGATAGGAAATAAGATGTCTGATGGCAGGGTCTGACCACTGGGACCCCACACGATCTTTGGCATGGCACCCCAGTCGCTACGTGCTAAATGACTGGTGACCACAGTCACCACACCCCCTCCATTCATGTCTATGGGAGGAGGGGTTACGGTTATATACTAGCCCCCTCCCATAGACATGAGCACAGGGGGTGTGGCGTAACATCACGAAAACGGAAAGTCCAAGCTTCCATGTTTGTGACCCTCCCATGAGCAAATATCTTATCCCCTATCCAAATGATAAGTTTAGGCACAGAGACCCCCTTTAAGGGCAATGGACATAAATGTATGTCCTGGTACCCTGGTACTTAACACACAAGAATGTACATTTACATCCTAAGCAGCAGAGCCCAGGAGATGTGCTTGCTTTATAGACTGTAAGTGACAGTTGCTATCAGCAGCAGTGCACTTACAGTCAATGACAAAGAATGGTGATCACACTGTCCATTAAGTGTCATGATCAATGGTGATTACAGTGGCATACTGATTGTCCCCAAAACAGAACAGCACCCCCTCAACATGTATGTGGTGGTCCCACATTTTTGTTTGCCCACCGAAGGTCCTCTCACCTGCTCCGCGCTGTGCTGGCTGTGATCTGCTAACAGAACCTGTTGAGCTAGCAGATCACCAATAACACTGAGTAATTATATGCAATAGCAAAGCATTATTCAATGTTAGGAATCTGAACACTGAATATAAATGTATCCTATTGGAACTTAAAAGAATACATAAAGTAATAAAAAAAAGCCCCTCGACTATAAAAATGTAGCCACCCCTTTTTGGCAATTTAAAAATAAATAAATAAATAAAATAAAAAACACACATATTTGGTATCACTGCATTTGGAAAGATCCAGACTTAAAACTGAAAGTTTTTGATGTCTTTGGTCACATCACATACTGGAAAAAATTTAATAAAAAGTGATTACATTACATCGTACGATAAAAACTACAGATCACGACACATAAAATATGCCCTTACACATCCGCATAGTCAATAAAATAAGAGTTGTAGGGGGTCAGAATACAGAAATTTTTAGCATACTTATTATGCTTAAAAAGTTTTAATATTTTTTTAAAAGTAGTAAAATAATAAAAAAAAGCACATAAACATAGGCATCGTTTTAATTGTATTGACCCATAGAAAAAAGAGAACAGGTCATTTTTACTGTAAAGTGTACATCGTAAAAACAAAACCCTCCAATAGTGGCAACAATTTTTTTTCCCAATTTTCACACATAACATCAAATAGCGAACAAAGGGTAATACAGGCCTAACAATAAATACATATAATATCCCACTAATCGTTATAAGACATAACAAGTGTCAATAAAAAGGAATTAGATAACAAGTGTAAAGTTTTATTTTATTGCTGTTATACGTGGTGTTTTAAGGTAAATTTTAAATACATCAAAGGAATAATCTTAAGAGAATTACACCATACTTTTCAGTACGGTTCCTATGCTTGTAAACTAATGTTTTATATGGGACACCTTGACCGATTTGGGATTTTCACATAGTAAACCCCTTAAGGACTCAGGGTTTTTATTTTTGCTTTCTGTTTTTTTTCTTCCTTGACTTCTTCTAGCCATAACACTTTACATTTTCCACCTACAGACCCATATGAGGGCTAGTTTTTTGCACCTAGATACCTAACTTTTATAGGTTTTATATTATTTTTACTACTTAAAAAAATATATAACTTTTTGTAAGAAAATTGTATCATGACCCCTATAACTTTTTTATTTTTATGTACTGTGTCTAGGGATATATGAGGGTTTATTTCTTGCAAAGTCATCTGTAGTTTTTATCTAGACCATTTTTGTTTTGATCAGACTTTTTGGTTGCTTTTTAATAATTTTTTTCTGCTATATGAAATTACTAAAAGTCAGCAATTTTGGACTTTGGTATTTTTTTTTATAGTAATGCCATTTACTTTGTGCCTTCATCAATGTTAGATTTTAATAGTTCGGACATTTATGCATGTGGTTATTTAAATATTGTGAAGGTATTAATGTCAGCATTACCATCATGCTGCAACCATTACTATATTGTTGCTTTATAGTGAAAATTCTTGTTATTTTTAGTCGTAGACAAAAGCACATAACAGGCTATAAACATCCACACTGAGAACTTGACAGGTGCAAGAAATTGATTTCTTTTTCCAGAAACATAAAAATGGATTTTTAAATGCATATTTTCAGTACTGACAAATGGTGAAACAACTGTCGTACACAAACAAAAACACAAGCACAGGAAATGTCACAATAATCCTGACCTCTTCCTGGGCACAGAACAGGCAGCATCTGGCCATGTCTGCGGGCCGTGAGGCTAATTAGAATATGAGGAAGAGAAATAAAGACAATAATCCGTCAGCAAATCAGCTTCCACTTTACACCAAACTGGTGACCCTTCACTACACTAATAGTAGAACCAAAGAAACCTGGAATAACTTAGTCCACCTGTACGTAAAGATGCATATTAGTCATTGCTATCAGTACATATCTATCTCATATCTATCTATCTATCTATCTATCTATCTATCTCATATCTATCTATCTATCTATCTCATATCTATCTATCTATCTATCTATCTACCTATCTCATATCTATCTATCTATCTAGACAAAGAATTCTTCTGTTGCTGTATATCTATCTATCTATCTATCTATCTATCTCATATCTATCTATCTATCTATCTCATATCTATCTATCTATCTATCTATCTATCTATCTCATATCTATCTATCTATCTATCTATCTAGCTATCTCATATCTATCTCATATCTATCTCATATCTATCTATCTATCTATCTATCTATCTATCTATCTATCTCATATCTATCTATCTATCTATCTAGCTATCTCATATCTATCTCATATCTATCTATCTCATATCTATCTCATATCTATCTATCTCATATCTATCCATCCATGTAAAGTAGGAAGAGAATCTCTATTAGATTTCTATGTGGTTCTCATTAGTTACACTTGGCAGGGCTTCTCGACAGAGAAATGCCCTTTGTTTTGTGTAGCAACAAATCTCGTCTTTTGAGGTCATCATTATCCCTATATTAGGCAGGTGTGACCTGACCATCATCAAGCAGATGTTAGTCCAAAGGTCTCAGTTCTACAAATTGACTTTCATCATTTAGGATCCATTCATTGTGGCGTAACAAATATCTTCACTTTGATTTCATTTCTTCTAGGTAGTTTGTTTTACCTTTAGGGCCTTTACATTATTTCTTCGGAACAGGTCTGGAAACTTGAACAGCCATTCTGAAACATAAAAAACTAAGTTCTTATAGGTTTCAAAGCTGATGTTTGTATTCTTCAGGGGATAAGGATTGCCTTGATGGAAACTGTTCATAAAAGAGAATAGAAAAAGCTACAGGTGGTGTTCAGTTTCACAGTTTGCACTTGCAAAAGAACACGGAAGTAACATAATCCAATGTATTCCTTTTGAAAAAAAAAAGGAAAATATCATAAAAAAATTCAAATTTTTATTAATTTAGTGATTTCTTTCTCAAGTTTATTTGTTTCTCACTATAGCACCTGGTAAACTATGTTTTATGTTTATCTACATAATTTAATTATCAATAAAAAAAATAATAATAATAAATAAGACAAAAAAAAATACAAATATTAGCCTGATAGGCTAAAAATATTAGCCTGATAGGATAATATCCACAAATTGCCCACATTTTCTCCCCATATAATCTTTATTGTTCTCATGTAGTGTTGATAAAATCTAATAGGTTGTTTGTAAATCATATCATAAAATAATAGACCCAAGTAACATATGGTTTCTCTTCTCTAAAAGGGGTTTTTCCATTAGAAAACGTTTGCAGACCCTGCCAATGTTTGCCGGGCGATGTGTATGGCAGCCTCTTGACTCTTCCCTGACAATTGATGTTTAGGGAAAGAAGAATTTGACATTTTGAATTTTAATGGCCATTCTTTTTTTTCTCCTTGGAGGTAAGCCACCATCAGGTTCTTACTCCCCTCTCCACAATAAAAATACATGCGAGTTTGGCCAATCTGAGATGGGCCACATAGTCCTGGGATTAAATCCCATCAATGACAACATCTGCAACAAGTTCTCGCACAATGTCACTTTAGATTGAAGGGACAGGGACCAATTTGAGTGTACAACGCCGTGGAATCCGTGTGCCCTATATCAATAAAGAGTTATCATTATTAAAAGCAAATATTTATATAATAAATAACATTTGGTCAAACAGATATTTAACAGATATTTAAAACTGTTATCAAAGATCAGAAAAAAACATAACGGCTTTCTTTCTAGAAACAGCGCCAATCTTGTCCTCAGGTTGTGTGTGGTATTGCAGCTCAGTTCCATTAACCCCTTAAGGACCAGGCCATTTTACACCTAAGGACGAGAGCGTTTTTTGAACATCTGACCACTGTCACTTTAAACATTAATAACTCTGGAATGCTTTTAGTTATCATTCTGATTCCTAGATTTTTTTTTGTGACATATTCTACTTTAACATGGTGACAATTTTTTGTGGTAACTTGCATCCTTTCTTGGTGAAAAATCCCCAAATTTGATGAAAAAATTTAAAATTTTGCATTTTTCTAACTTTGAAGCTCTCCGCTTGTAAAGAAAATGGATATTCCCCCAAAAAATTTTTAATTCACATTTCCAATATGTCTACTTTATGTTTGCATCATAAAATTGACAAGTTTTTACTTTTGGAAGACACCAGAGGGCTTCAAAGTTCAGCAGCAATTTTCCAATTTTTCATAAAATTTTCAAACTCACTATTTTTCAGGGACCAGTTCAGGTTTGAAGTGGATTTGAAGGGTCTTCATATTAGAAATACCCCATAAAAGACCCATTATAAAAACTGCACCCCCAAAGTAATCAAAATGACATTCAGTCAGCGTTTTAACCCTTTAGGTGTTTCACAGGAATAGCAGCAAAGTGAAGGAGAAAATTCACAATCTTAATTTGTTACACTTGCATGTTCTTGTAGACCCAATTGTTGAATTTTTACAAGGGGTAAAAGGAGAAAATGTATACTTGTATTTGTAGTCCAATTTCTCTCAAGTAAGCACATATCTCATATGTCTATGTAAAGTGTTCGGCAGGCGCAGTAGAGGGCTCAGAAGCGAAGGAACGACAAGGGGATTTTGGAGAGTACGTTTTTCTGAAATGGTTTTTAGGGGGCATGTTGCATTTTCACTAAAATGTGTGTTTCCCCCCAAATTTCACATTTTTGCAAGGGTTAATAGCAGAAAATATCCCACAAAATTTGTAACCCCATTTCTTCAGAGTATGGAGGTACCCCATAAGTGGACCTGAAGTGCACTATGGGTGAACTACAATGCTCAGAAGAGAAGGAGTCATATTTGGCTTTTTGAGAGCAAATTTTGGTCGGGGGGCATGTCACATTTAGGAAGCCCCTATGGTGTCAGAACAGCAAAAAAAAAAACCACATGGCATACCATTTTGGAAACTAGACCCCTTGAGGAACGTAACAAGGAATAAAGTGAGCCTTAATACCCCACAGGGGTTTCGCGACTTTTGCATAGGTAAAAAAAAAATGTGTGTTTCCCCCCCAAAATTCACATTTTTGCAAAGGTTAATAGCAGAAAATACCCCACAAAATTTGTAACCCCATTTCTTCTGAGTATGGAAATACCCCATGTGTGGACATCGAGTGCCTGCGGTCGAACTATAATGCTCAGAAGAGCTTTTGAAGAGTGAATTTGTTTGGAATGGTAGTCAGGAGCCATGTGCATTTACAAAGCCCCCTGTGGTGCCAGAACAGTGGACCCCCCCACATGTGACCCCATTTTGGAAACTACACCCCTCACAGAATTTAATAAGGGGTGCAGTGAGTATTTACACCCCACTGGCATTTGACAGATATTTGTAACAGTGGGCTGAGCAAATGACAAATTTAATTTTTCATTTTCACGGACCACTGTTCCAAAAATCTGTCAGACACCTGTGGGGTGTAAATGCTCACAGTACTCCTTATTACATTACGTGAGGGGTGTAGTTTCCAAAATGGGGTCACATGTTGGGGGGTCCATTGTTCTGGCACTATTAGGGCTTTGTAAACACATGTGGCCTTCAATTCCGGACACATTTTCTCTTCAAAATCCCAATGGCGCTCCTTCTGTTCTGAGCATTGCAGTTCGCCCGCCGAGCACTTTACATCCACATTTGGGGTATTTTCTTACTCAGAAGAAATGGGGTTACAAATTTTGGGGGGCTTTTTTCCAATTTTCCCTTGTGAAAATTAAAAATTCAGAGTAACACCAGCATTTTAGTGAAAAAAATATTAGTTTTTTCATTTTCCCATCCAACTTTAACGAAAATTTGTCAAACACCTGTGGGGTGTTAAGGCTCACTATACCCCTTGTTACATTCCGTGAGGGGTGTAGTTTCCATAATGGTGTCACATGTCGGTATTTGTTTTTTGCGTTTATGTCAGAACCACAGTAAAATTAGCCACCCCTGTGCAAATCACCAATTTAGGCTTTAAATGTACAAAGTGCGCTCTCACTCTTGAGCCTTGTTAGGTGCCCGCAGATCATTTTACGCCCACATATGGGGTATTTCCGTACTCAGGAGAAATTGCGTTACAAATTTTGGGGGTCTTTTTTTCCTTTTACCTCTTGTGAAAATAAAAAGTAAAGGGCAACACCAGCATGTTAGTGTAAATTTTTTTTTTACACTAACAGGCTGGTGTAGACCCCAACTTTTCCTTTTCATAAGGGGTAAGAGGAGAAAAAGTCCCCCAAAATTTGTAGTGTAATTTCTCCCGAGTAAGGAGATACCCCATATGTGGCCCTAAACTGTTTCCTTGAAATACAACAGGGCTCCGAAGCGAGAGAGCGCCATGCACATTTGAGGACTAAATTAGGGATTGCATAGGGGTGGACATAGGGGTATTCTACACCAGTGATTCCCAAACAGGATGCCTCCAGCTGTTGCTAAACTCCTAGCATGCCTGGATAGTCAGTGGCTGTTCAGAAATACTGGGAGTTGTTGTTTTGCAACAGCTGGAGGCTCCGTTTTGGAAACACTGCCGTACAATACGTTTTTAATTTTTATTGGGGGGGGGGGGGGGGACAGTGTAAGGGGGTGTATATGTAGTGTTTTACCCTTTATTATGTGTTAGTGTAGTGTAATGTAGTGTTTTTAGGGTACATTCACACTGGCGGAGGTTTACAGTGAGTTCCCTGCTAGCAGTTTGCGCTGCGCGAAAAATTTGCCGCAGCTCATACTTGAAGCAGAAAACTTACTGTAAGCCTGCCCGTGTGAATGTACCCTGTACGCTCACATGGGGGGGGGAGGGCAAACCTCCAGCTGTTTCAAAACTACAACTCCCATCATGTACTGACAGACCATGCAGGCTGGGAGTTGTACTTCTGCAACAGCTGGTGGCACACTGGTTGGAAAACCTTCAGTTAGGTTCTGTTCTCTAACTCAATATTTTCCGACCAGTGTGCCTCCAGCTGTTGCAAAACTACAATTCCCAGCATGTACTGATCACCGAAGGGTATGCTGGGAGATGTAGTTATGCAACAGCTGGAGGGATCGCAATTACAACTCCCAGCATGCTGGGATTTGCAGTTTTGCAACATCTGGAGAGCTACAGTATAGAGACCACTGCAAACTGTGGCCCTCCAGATGCTGCAAAACTACAAATTCCAGCTTGCCCAGACAGTGAAAAGTTGTGTGGGCATGCTAGGAGTTGTAGTTTTGCAAGATCTGGAGGGCTATAGTTCAGAGACTACCATATAGTGGTCTCAAGCTGTAGCCCTCCAGCTGTTGCAAAACTACAACTCCCAGCATGCCCAAACAGCTGTCTACGCATGCTGGGAGTTGTAGTTTTGCAACATCTGGAGTGCTACAATATAGAGACCACTATATAGTGGTCTCGGACTGCAGCCCTCCAGATGTTGCTAGGCAACTTACCGGCTTCCCTCGGATCCAGGGAGCCTGCTGCACGAAATCGCCGCCCGCCGATCTCCGATGCCGATCGTCCCCCGCAGCCTCCGCAGATCGCTAAGTGGACTCCGGCGCCGGTCCTCTGTCGTTTCCCTGTTCTGCCCCGCCTATTGTGGGTGGGCAGGACAGGGAAAACAAAAGTTAACCCCCCCCGCCTCCGATCTGCTATTGGTGGTCGCGTCTAGACCACCAATAGCAGGGATAGGAGGGGTGGCACCCCTGCCACCTCACTCATATCTCTTCAGGGGGATTACGGGTGTCTTAGACACCCGCGACCCCCCTTATATTCCGGGTCACCGGGTCACCATAGACCGGTAATGACCCGGAATCGCGCAAATCGTAAGTGTGAATTCACTTGCGATTTGCGCCGATCGCCGACATGGGGGGGGGTCTGATGACCTCCCTGGGCATTTGCGCGGGGTGCCTGCTGATAGATATCAGCAGTCACCCCGGTCCCCGCCCGGCGCGCGGCGGGGACCGAAATTCCCACGCACGTATGAGTACGTGCCTGGTCCTTAAGACCCAGGGCGCAGGGACGTACTCATACGTGCCTGGTCCTTAAGAGGTTAAAGGGGTACTCCACACCTAGACATCTTATCCTCTATCCAAGGATAGGGGATAAGATGTTTGATTGTGAGGGTCCTGCTGCTGGGGACCCCCGCTATCTTTCCTGCAGTACCCTAGTCAACTGTAGCACAGAGCCAAAGCTTGCTCCATGCCTGTTGACTCACGATACAGGGGCCGGTGGTTCGCAACATCATGGCCCCACCCCCTTGTGATGGCATGCCCCGTCCCCTTAATGCAAGTCGATGGCGGTCACGCCCCCTTGCATAGATTTGCATTAAAGGGGTATTCCAGGCAAAACTTTTTTTTTATATATCAACTGGCTCCGGAAAGTTAAACAGATTTGTAAATTACTTCTATTAAAAAATCTTAATCCTTCCAATAGTTATTAGCTTCTGAAGTTGAGCTGCTGTTTTCTGTCTAACTGCTTTCTGATGACTCACGTCCCGGTAGCTGTCCAGCTCCTATGGGGATATTTTCCCATCATGCAAGGGATATTCTCCCATCATGCACAGCTCCCGGGACGTGACATCATCATTGAGCAGTTAGACAGAAAACTTCAGAAGCTAATAACTATTGGAAGGATTAAGATTTTTTAATAGAAGTAATTTACAAATCAGTTTACCTTTCCGGAACCAGTTGATATATAAAAAAAAGTTTTTGCCTGGAATACCCCTTTAACCCCTTAAGGACTCAGCCCATTTTGGCCTTAAGGACTCAGACAATTTAATTTTTACGTTTTCATTTTTTCCTCCTCGCCTTCTAAAAATCATAACTCTTTTATATTTTCATCCACCGACTAGTAGGACGGCTTGTTTTTTGCGCGACCAGTTGTCCTTTGTAATAACATAACTCATTATATCATAAAATGTATGGCGCAACCAAAAAACACTATTTTTGTGGGGAAATTAAAACGAAAAACGCAATTTTGATAATTTTGGAAGGTTTCGTTTTCACGCCGTACAATTTATGGTAAAAATGACGTGTGTTCTTTATTCTGAGGGTCAATACAATTAAAATGATACCCATTATTACATACTTTTATATTATTGTTGCGCTTAAAAAAAATCACAAACTTTTTAACCAAATTAGTACGTTTATAATCCCTTTATTTTGATGACCTATAACTTTTTTATTTTTCCGTATAAGCGGCGGTATGGGGGCTCATTTTTTGCGCCATGATCTGTACTTTTTTTTATACCACATTTGCATATAAAAAACTTTTAATACATTTTTTATAATTTTTTTAAATAAAATGTATTTACGCACGCGGCGATACCAAATATGTCTATAAAAAGAAAAATTTACGCTTTTGGGGGGTAAAATAGGAAAAAATGGACTTTTACTTTTCTATTGGGGGAGGGGATTTTTCACTTTTTTTTTACTTTTACTTTTACATTTTTTTACATTTTATTTTTTTACACTTGAATAGTCATATTCATAGCAATACCATGATTGCTAATACTGATCTGTTCTATGTATAGGACATAGAACAGATCAGTGTTTTCGGTCATCTTCTGCTCTGGTCTGCTCGATCACAGACCAGAGCAGGAGACGCCGGGAGCCGCACGGAGGAAGGAGAGGGGACCTCCGTGCGCCGTTATGAATGATCGGATCCCCGCAGCAGCGCTGTGGGGGATCCGATCATTCATTCAAATCGCGCACTGCTGCAGATGCCGGGATCTGTATTGATCCCGGCACCTGAGGGGTTAATGGCGCAGATCGCGGGCGTCGGCCATTGCCGGCGGGTCCCTGGCTGCGATCAGCAGCCGGGATCAGCCGCGCATGACACGGGCATCGCTCCGATGCCCGCGGTTATGCTTAGGACGTAAATGTACGTCCTGGTGCGTTAAGTACCACCGCACCAGGACGTACATTTACGTCCTGCGTCCTTAAGGGGTTAAGGTGGTACTGTGGGGCGTGATGTCACAAGGGGGCAAGACCGTGACATCACAAACTGCCGGCCCCTGTTTCGTGAGTCATCAGGCACTGAGCAAGCTTTGGCTCCGTGCTGCAGATGACTAGGGGGCTGCAGGAGAGATTGCGGGGGTCCTCACTCAGTGCCAGGACCCCCACGATCAGACATCTTATTCCCTAAGATGTCTTGGAGCAGAATACCCCTTTAAAGTGCATAGAGATGAGCAGTAACACCACGCAAAACCTTAGGACAGTGGTGACATAGCAGTCAAGCTATTCTCACTGGTGATCTGCTGTTATCCATGAGTAAGCCATCTCTGACCAAGCAAACCATTCAAAATGGGGGCGGGGGGAGGGGGAGACTACATCGGCACTACACACCTAGTAACAGTTCACACACTTTAGCTTCCACAGTCCACACTTCACACACTTTCACTTTCCCAGGACTTGACCCCTGGGCTCAGCCTATATAGTGGTATTATACAAAATTGTCCATAGAGGATCCAAAACCTTTTTGGCTCACAAGAAACTTTATTTAGTGCAGGATGTCTGAATATGTATTGAATAAAAACTTTCCTATTAGCTAAACGGGGAGTGCTGCTGTTTTGGACCTTCTAGACTAATTTATGGAGAAGGATCACGTGCTGGCCTCCCCTCTTTCATATCCCTTAATAGGAAATAATAATAGAGAAAACCCATTTCATAACAAAAACTTTGCAACTTGATATAAATCTATATAACCAATAACATTAAATTGTTACATTTACAGTGTACAATATTAGTGTTAAATTTATTGAAATTACATCAAATAATAAGTTACAAAACTTGACTTTAGGAGTCCAAGATTTTGGATACTGCCTGTACAATATCCCTTGTGGCAAAATGTCAAGGACTTTTAACACTTCTTGGGTAAAATGGGCTCCGGATTTATCATTTCCATATTATTGCCATTTGGAATTTATTCAAAAGCGTTCCATAGTGTAACTTAGCTGGAAAGGAGTGAATACATGTATACAGTAGACGATTTACAATTCTTAAAGCTGCATGCTTCGCTGCTCTTTGTATAAGAATTTTCTGTAGAAATACTAGACAATAATGCAGTGTGGAGTAAGATGATCAAAGTGGCTTTCCTGGGTTTCAATTTCTAATCCTGGTAAGATGAACTGTTTTTGTTATTCAGATGGAGAAAGACACAATAATGAATGGGATTTAACTGGTCTTGTAAGAGGTTTAGAAATGATAATACGGTGTAATGAAGATAAAGAGAATGTTTTTCTTTCAGGGCTTCTCACCCTTTAAATTTCATGTCATGATCACAATCAGAAATTCAATAGAGAGAACTGCCGGCCAATTTTATACAGTTCCAATGTCACAATAAAGGGGCATTCAAGTAACTACTATTATAAGATTAAAAAATGTTTTCCATTTGAGACAGAGACAATGATCACAAAGGGACAGTATTTAAAATATTATCACATTTTCGCAATGATGGACCATGGGGCCCCAAATTGAGGCCTGATATTCTATGACCAGATTGAAACCAAGCTTTTGTAAGACATTTCAGAGTTTTTTTTTGTTGCTATGAAGCCCTTAGGTGACCCATAAGTACAACCAGTGCACAGAACGGTCAGATCTGCCTTGAGAACAAATTGGAATAGAATAATTGGTTTTGATCCGGTTTTTCTTGATGCATCCAAGAGCATATGAACCATAGAGGAAGCTTAGTGCTATGGGAGCCCATTACAGGTTGAGCTGGGCTCCATTTTATGGTGAGAACCAGTATATGATCTCTACTGATGCTGCACTTTTAGCAAACAAGGACGTGGAAAATGTACTTTGGTCATGAAAATTTGTTGGGGCACCACAAAATGTATTTTTATGTAGTTTCTCTAACTTCTTACAGACCATCTTTGAGTCCCATTAATTTATATGAAAGGAGTAAAAATGCTTTTTAATAGCATACATCTAGGCAGGGATAAGATATCTTGAAGATGTCAGCCTTAAAGGGGTACTCCACTGCCCCAATGTTCGGAACATTTTGTTCCAAATGCTGGGTGCAGGCTGCAGGGGCTGTGATGTCACGCCATGCCCCTTAATGCAAGTATTTGGGAGGGGGCATGGTGGACATATACTTACATTGAGGAGGCGTGGTGTGACATCACAAGCGGAATGGCTGTGACATCACGACCCCCGCAGCCCACACCCAGCATTCGGAACAAAATGTTCTGAACGCTGAGGCAGTGGAGTACCACTTTGAGTCTGAGGTTGCGCTGCTGAGACCTAGGTGGAACATTTTCATGGAGACCTTGTGTATTTCTGGAACCCATCTCTAGATTTGGATAATGCCTTCAAAAATAAGAGTACAGATGATAAGTGGGATATTCTTAAAAATAACCAACATTTTAACTGTGAGGGGTACATACCTTATGGGAATAAAAGGGTCAGGAACGGGGAAAACTCAAAGTAAATGAATAAAAATGTAAAGGGGGAAATAAATGACAAAAGAAAGCATTTATGCTACTAGAACAGGAAGGCAGTGAAGGAGCATTCAAAAGCTATTGGGAAATAAAAGGAAATATGAAAAAACAAAACAAAAACAAAGGTAAAACTAACCCCAAAATGTTCTTGTCTATGTTTTTGTCATAATCCAAAGTGAGAGTAAAGTTCAGAGTTGGCACTGCCACTGGGTATGGTACTGGAATTGTGTCACGAATAACCACTGCTACTCATGGATCCTTCGCTTGTCCCTGTGCTCTTCCAGACAACAAGAGCCGTAGAAAAGAACAAAACATATGGGGGCACTCGGGTATACTGCGGGTGATTATTGTGAACATGTCAAGTGTCTAAGTACATGTCACCTGTTAAGATCACCAGGTCCAGATTGCATTCACCCCCAGGTTCTAAGGGAGTTACAGTAGGTAATGTAATAGACAGACCCCTATTTCTAAAATGTAAGGACTCTATAGTAACAGGATTTGTTCCCTAGGACTGAGGAATAACAAATGTGGAGCCAATATTGAAAAAGGGGCCAAAACGTGACCCCAGGAATTGTAGGCCTGTTAGTTTAGCCACAATTATATGTAAATGATTTCAGAGTTTTCTGAGAGATGCTATATTTGAGTATCTCAATAAAAATAAATGTTTGACTCCATGACTCGCTGGATGTCATGTATCTTGTTATTTCTAAAGCATTTCATATGATGCCATATAAAAGGTTAGTACATAAAATGAGAAAGCTTGGGCTGAGGGAAAATGTGTGTAAATGGGTCAGTAACTGGCTCATTGATAGGAAACAGGGAGTGGCTATTAATGGTACATACTATGAGTGGGTAACTGTTACTAGTGGGTCCACAAGGGTACGTTCTGGGTCGTTTTCTCTATAATACAGGGTGGGCCATTTATATGGATACACATTAATAAAATGGGAATGGTTGGTGGTATTAACTTCCTGTTTGTGGCACATTAGTATATATGAGGGGGAAAACTTTTCAAGATGGGTGGTGACCATGGCGGCCATTTTGAAGTCGGCCATTTTGAATCCAACTTTTGTTTATTTAACAGGAAGAGGGTCATGTGACACATCAAACTTATTGGGAATTTCACAAGAAAAACAATGATGTGCTTGGTTTTAACATAACCTTATTCTTTCATGAGTTATTTACAAGTTTCTGACCACTTATAAAATGTGTTCAATGTGCTGCCAATTGTGTTGGATTGTCAATGCAACCCTCTTCTCCCACTCTTCCCACACTGATAGCAACACTGCAGGAGAAATGCTAGCACAGGCTTCCAGTATCCGTAGTTTCAGGTGCTGCAGAAGGGGCAAAACAAAAATTGAAACAGGACCCTCAGTTTACACAGAAGATTTTGTTCTGTGATGAGGCAAACTTTTATGTGAATGGTGAAGTTAACAAACAAAACCACCGCTATTGGTCTGACACTAACCCACATTGGATAGATCCCCTCCAAGACTGTTGGAACACAAAAATTGATGATATGGAGTGGTATATGGGGTACAAAGATAGTGGGACCATTCTTCATCAATGGAAACCTCAAGGCCACTTGATATGCGAAATTGCTACATGATGATGTGTTTCCCTCTTTATACACTGAAGCTGGCACTTTCCCTGAGTTTTTCCAGCAAGATGGTGCACCACCAAATTATGGGTGTCAGGTCCGAGCATTCTAGATGAACAGTTTTCTGGAAAGTGGATTGGTCATCTTGGGCCAGTTGAATGGCCCCCAAGGTCTCCCGATCTGACCCCTTTAGACTTTTATCTTTGGGGTCATCTGAAGGCAATTGTCTATGCTGTGAAGATACGAGATGTGCAGCACCTGAAACTACGGATACTGGAAGCCTGTGCTAGCATTTCTCCTGCGGTGTTGCTATCAGTGTGTGAAGAGTGGGAGAAGAGGGTTGCATTGACAATCCAACACAATGGGCAGCACATTGAACACATTTTATAAGTGGTCAGAAACTTGTAAATAACTAATGAAAGAATAAGGTTATGTTAAAACCAAGCACTTCATTGTTTTTCTTGTGAAATTTCCAATAAGTTTGATGTGTCACATGACCCTTTTCCTATTGAAAAAACAAAAGTTGGATTCAAAATGGCTGACTTCAAAATGGCCGCCATGGTCACCACCCATCTTGAAAAGTTTCCCCCCCTCACATAAACTAATGTGCCACAAACAGGAAGTTAATATCACCAACCATGCCCATTTTATTAAGGTGTATCCATATAAATGGCACACCCTGTACATTTATTAATGACCTTGTAGAGGAATTATATAGTAAAGTGTCAACTTTTGCAGATGATACCAAATTGTGTATAGTAGATAACACAATAGAGGACAATGCACTGTGTACAGTAGATAACACAATAGAGGACAGTGCTCCGTGAATAGTAGATAATACAATAGAGGACAGAGTGTTACAGAAGACACTGTTACAGAGGATCTGTGTATAGTAGATAATACAATAGGGGACACTGTTACAGATGGATCTGGATAGGTTGGAGGTTTGGGCAGATGAGAAGTGGCAGATGAGGTTCAACAAAGATAAATGTAAAGTTATGCACATGGGGGGAGGTTTGGGCAGATGAGAAGTGGCAGATGAGGTTCAACACAGATAAATGCAAAGTTATGCACATGGGGAGGAAAAATTCAGGCTGGGAATATGTATTAAATGGGAAAATACTAGTGACGACTGACAAGGAAAATGACTTAGGGGTTTTAGATGACAATAAATTTAACTGTAGCAATCAGTGCCAGGCAGCTGCTGCCAAGGCAAACAAAAAACATGGTACATAAAATGGGGCATAGATTCCCATGACAAGGAAATAATTCTACCACTGTACAAATCACTAGTCAGACCACACATGGAATACTGTTACAGGACTGGGCACCAGTGTACAAGAAAGATATAGTAGAACTGGAAAGGATTCAAAGATGGGCAACCGGAGTAATATGGGGAAAGGGAGTACTATACTACCCAAAGATTATCAGAATAGGGATTTAGGTTGAACTTGATGGACTCCTGTCTTTTACCAACCGTATGAGCTATGTTACTATGATGCTATAATTAAATGCAAACATAAGTTGTAATATAAAAAGTTATATGTGCAACTTTAATAGATATCCCATCAAATTCCTTGTGGAAATTCTGTGCGGGTTAATCCTGCAGCAGCCTTTCATTGCGTTCAACGGGACGCTGCTGCTAAATTCACACAGCGGAATTTTTGTTACGGAATTTATACCACTGATCAGAAGATCCGACGGATGAGTGAACAGGTTCATTCTTTCAGCAGAATCAACAAGAAAAGTTCCATTAGGGGGCGTGATTATAGTCGGAGAAGATGGGACTAGGTAAGTATAGCTCCTCGCCCAGGGAACTACTTATGGGGCCGGTGGAGGACACTTTCAAACTATATATCCTAACCATCCCTGACGGCAATAATGTCTCCTAGGGATGACGAGGAAGAAGACTTTACCATATATAACATGTTCTCACGTGTTATATATAAATATATATATATATATATATATATATATATATATATATATAGCAACCGAAGGTAGAAGCGGCACTCCAATCTTGATTGAATCAAACTGTGTTTTTATTCACACATCTGTGCAAAACAGCAACGTTTCGGCTTAGCAATAAAGCCTCTCTCAAGCACACAGATGTGTGAATAAAACACAGTTTGATTCAATCAAGATTGGAGTGCTGCTTCTACCTTCGGTTGCTATTATTTGGGAATTGGTCTATTCCTGGAGCTGAGCACCCAGCTGGATCTCGAATCCTTATCACGGTGCTCCTCTTCCTATACAGTTGGTATATATATATATATATATATATATATATATATATCTATATATATATATATATATATATATATATATATATATATATATAGTAAAATCTCATGACAGGTTCACTTTAAATTAATGATTGTATTGTGCATAACATTCACCGAGGAAATACAGCACCCCTCCTGTCCACAGACTATGTCTGGTATTGGATCTGAGCTCCACTGAAGTGAATGGGTCTGAGCTGCAGTACTACACATAAGCAGCGTTTTCTAACACTGGACAAAATATTTATGTTTGGATGTTACCGATATTTTAATTTTTTAAAATTAGAATGTCCTTGAGGATCTTACATAAAACAAATGTATATTGCATATCAGACCTTTAAACCTGTTCTGCAGAAGGACTGAACATACACACACACACAAATATATATATATATATATATATATATATATATATATATTTCAGAGTTTTAAGTACTGACATGGAAGGACATCTTGAAGATGATAATATTGTAAGAATCGTGATGGCGTCAGACAATGTTGATCTTGCAGGGGCAGTGACCTGTCCATTCATTTGATTATGCTAATGAGGATACAGCTGAATGTGACAGTGGGTATTATGGGTGGGGTTATACCACAATCAGGTCATGGGAATGGTGACAGCAGCTTGGGATTGTGATGCTATTGTGGGAAGCAGTGACCTGTCCATTCATCTCATGATCTTATGGTGAATATGGCCACCTACAACCATAAGCTTTATGTTTGATTAAACCTTTTTTGTATTACAACAGCTTACATTATTAGGTACAGAATATCCCTAATATAGTATTTTCAATTTTTGTTAATATGAGATAACAACTTACTAATAGAATTACTATGGAACAAACCAATGCATACGCAGAAATATATGAACATGTTGTTCAGATCAATGAGTGAACATGAATCAGTCATTGGATAAGTCTCCAAACTGTGGACCTCTATCTGTAGCAAAACTTCAACTCCCAGCATGCCCGAACAGCCAACGACTGTTGAAGTATTGCAACAGCTGGAGGTCCATAGTTTGGAGATTACTGCTCCTATTGTCTATTTATTATCCAACCTTAATACCAGTATTAAGCTATATAGGGTTCAGAGGAGAGAATGGTATGACCAAGGGCCCATTTGCCACTTAGAAAGACAACAGGATTATCATACTTGGCAACAGTCCTGATTTTTTTGCTATGACAATCTTTTGACCTTGGCCACCAAAGAAGCATAATGTTTTGAGGGTGTTTGGTATTAGAAAGAGCAGATAGTAGGTGAAAGCCTTGTTGTTCTTTTTAACATAGATGGCATGCTATTAACGTTAATTCATGGAGAAGAAATGTACGACAATGTGGGCATTTCTGGGGTTACAAAACACGAGCATATGGAACCTTGGAGAAAATACTTAGATGAGTCATAAGATTCACACTTTTTACAAATGTACTTTTATGTCTGGTTTGCATATAGTTAGCCAGAGTTCAGCTCTTTTCTGTCTGACGGCTTCAGGGCAATTAATCAGTGGGGAATAAGTGTCTGATAGCGTGCTGTAATGTCGCCAGGAATAGGCTTTTGCCAAATCTCTTTTATTTAGCTGTGCAGTAAAGTTGGTGGTGGAGGAAATTTGTTGTTGTTTTCCCATAAACTGAAAGGTTACGACAATTTGGCTTAATTGGTTTACTCAGCGACACTCCTGGCAGTTATCATGAAGGCTTGTAAAGGGTTCATAGCCTCTGACATGGGAGATTTCCTCTCGTTCTACAATATAAAATTTGCTGTTTTTGCAGGAATATAATGGCCTCTTTCCTTCTGTCCTGCTAGGACTAATGGAAATTTTAGAGGGGGTTACTTTCTCAGGCTCCTCACCATGAGCCGGAGTGGAGAGTTTCTATTAAGATCAACATGGCCTGCATGTAATGCTGTTATGCCTGGCAGAAATTCTTCCGCCATACCATCTTTTGTTTTCATGTGTATTCAGTTGCTGGCAGTAGTTTTAGTTTTTTGGGTCCATGCCTAGGTTTTTGTTGTGTCGTGTTATAGGTGTATTTGCTGGTTTTGAGGCTGTGGTACCAAAACTATTTTGCGTGTGTGATTTTGTCATGAATGGCCAAAATTGTGGTAAAAATTTAGCATTTTACCATGATTATGGTATTTATTAAAATAACTGTAAAATTTGCAATTTTATTTTACCATGATTACAGACATTCAAGGCAAAAAAGCACAACGCAAAAAAATGCATTTCCGTTAATTGTGAACACAGCCTCAGAGCTGGTCATATTGATTGATGGATTTCAATTGTCTCCTGCTGCTTGAAGGCTTTGTATGGTTCATCTCTGTCTTGCCCTGTCTGTCTCAGTTTGGTTATATTGTTTCATATGGATTGATATTTTTTGGTTGGCATGGCTGGTCTCATATTGGTTCCATTGATATGATATCACTTGTGCTCTGCTGCCTATGCTTTATCCAATCTATCTTCTGTGGGTTTAGCATTTGCATCTATGGTGCATCTTATATCTTGGTCACATCTCCCACTTGTTCAGGTAATAGTGCAGCCCTGTGGACAGGTAATAGTGCAGCCCTGAGCTTACCCAGAACCTCTTTCCCTGCCTACTTGGGTAATTACTCTAGGCGACGATTCCACAACTTGGAGCCAGTCTCTTTGCTGAACTAAATTGCAGGTGCAACAAGAGTAAAAAAAACACAGTTCATGTTAGGGAAGAAGTGTGGGAAATAAAAGGGTTAACAAACACACAAAAATAGAATGGTAAACCAGCAGGGTCTAAATCCAAGAAGATTGTAAAGTACTAATTTGTGAGAAAAAGAGTTAACCGTAAAGTCAGAATAATCAATGATCACAATAAGTATGCAGAAAAGAAACTAGTGCTAGGGGAACTCTATCACAAGCAACATACAGGGAACAACTGATGGTATTTATGGCCCAGTTCAGCAGGGCATGGACCCCAAGGCGGAACACCATTGGCTAGTAGACCATGCCTCCTGATTGGGCCAGGCATTGTAATGGCAGAGAGGGATTCCACAGTTGAAGGAGGGATTAGAATCACACTGGTGGGGCTGCAGAGAAATTGAACACTTACAGATAAGTTTAACGCTGATCACTGGGGTCCCAGCAGCAGACACTTCTATCATCCATTAACAAGGAAATCAAACAAGAAGAGATTGTCGAAAGCAAAGAACCCCTCAAAGGGGTACTCCGGTGGAAACTATTTTTTTCTGGTGCTAAAACGTTAAACAGATTTGTAAATTAATTCTATTTAAAAATCTTAATCCTTCCAGTACTTATCAGCTGCTGTATGACTCAAGAGGAAGTTGTAGATGTTCTTTTCTGGAGAGCTGCCACAGTGCTCTCTGCTGATACCTCTGTCCGTATCAGGAACTGTCCAGGAGTACAAAGCAAATCCT